>NW_026016266.1:70000-75000 GCF_020379485.1 Brassica napus | reverse complement strand
GTTGTATCCTATCCTTGCTACTTTTATTATTGGGTTCATCATCTTGTCTTTCAAAATTTTTGTTCTTGCTGTTCTTGGCGAGTTCAACTTGTTTTCTTTCTGCATATCTTTTGATCCGATTTTATGCAACTTTCATTCAAGTGAAATGTTTTTGGCATCAATCGATTTTCACTTTCCTTTTTGATCAGATTTCCATTTAATTGCATTTAATTTTCTTGGCTTGCACTTCAAGTTCTTTCCATATTTAAAAAAAAAAAAAAAAAGAAAGATTGCATTTTTTTCTATTTTACTTTTCGATTTTTAACAAAAAAAAAAGAGGAAAACTTACATTCATTGCATATCTTTATTCTTCTTCTACAGATTCTTTGCAAATCACCCTTTTCTTTCTCTCTTGTCGCAGGACAAAACCATGGGAGACCTAAATGGTGCACCAACACAAGCCGAGATCAATGCTCAGCTGATGGCTAACCATGCTGAACTCCAAGCCGCCCTGGCTACTGTGACTGAGCAGCTGGCTCAGATAGCAGGAAGGGATCGAGCTAATGTTCCACGGCCAAGGAGGAGAAACCAACCCATTCCGGAAGAACAACAGTCCCAATCCAGTGAGGACAACTCGGACACTGACCGTACCGAACCAGAAGAGCCGCGGCGTGAACGAGCCGGACGTGGGAACCGACGGGAATATCGGGTCCAAGGCGATGCAAGCCCGGTCCGAAGGAGATTTAGAGACGATGAAGTAGCTTGGCAGGGAGGCAAGGATCTCAAACTTACTCCTCCGACCTTTGCTGGAAAGGTTGACCCGGACGCCTACATCGAATGGGAGAGGCGCATGGAGTACATCTTTGAGTACTACCGCTATACCGAGGCCAAGAAGATCGCCTTAGCCGCAGCCCAACTGACGGACAATGCCCTAACCTGGTGGGACAGGGAAGTAGCCGAGGTTGGCAGAGTCTATAGGATCGAGACTTGGGATGAGATGCGAGCTAAGCTCCGTGCAAGGTATATTCCCTCATACTATCAGCGGGACTTACTAAAACGTTTTCGCAAGTTGTCTCAGGGTACTAGGTCCGTAGAGGAGTACTTTGAGGAGTTTGAGGCTCTCAAGAACAAGCTCAGGACGCGCGAGACCGAAGAGGTTATGATGGCTCAGTTCTTGGAAGGCCTTCAAGACCGCATCGCTCGCAAGGTGGAGAGGCAGACCTACGTCAACTTCAATGATCTCCTCCACTATGCCATACAGGCCGAGCAGCACATTAAAAGGAAGAACGCCTCTAGTGCCAGGAACAAGACGCCATGGGCTTCATCCGGACCCAAGGGGGCTGAGAAGAACAAATCCATTGAAGTGGAAAACCGGTTCAAGAAGAACCAAACCGACCAGTCCAAACCAGGTTCATCCGAACCAGGTAAGGGACAAACACAAGCTCAAAGAACTCGTGATATTACTTGTTTCAAATGTCAGGGGAAGGGGCACTACGCCAGGGACTGTCCGAACAAGCGTGTCATGATCCTTAAGGCAGACGGCGAGTATGAGTCCCAAGACGAGGCCGATGTAGAGATGGCTGACTCAGGAGACGAGATAGTGGACTATGCTGAAACTGGTGAGCTACTGGTGGTCAGACGAGCTCTCAGTGCTCTCTTTGATCCAGAAACCGTCCAACGAGAGAACATCTTCCATACTAGATGTAGCGTGGAAGGCAAGGTATGTAGTCTAATTATTGATGGTGGCTCTTGCACTAATGTGGCCAGCAGGTACCTTGTTGAAAAGTTAGGAGTAGCAAAGTTGCCACACCCCAGGCCATACAAGCTCAAGTGGCTCAATGATGAGACGGAGCTTAAAATCTCGGAGCAAGTTGTTGTTTCCTTTTGTATTGGTAAGTACCAGGACCAGGTGAAGTGTGATGTGGTTCCTATGCAAGCCGGCCATCTACTGTTAGGGAGGCCTTGGCAGTTTGACAAGGAGACCATTCACCATGGGAGGACTAACATCTACAGCTTTACCCACAACAACAAGAAGCACAGCCTGGCTCCTCTCAGTCCACAAGAGGTGTACGAGATGCAGAGGGCCATGGATCAGTCTGGATTGTTTAGTAAAACTAACCTTTACATCTCTTCTAGTAAATTGATTAAATCATTGCAGCAAGACACACAGGTGCTACTAATGGTTTTCAAGGAAGGTTGTTTTGCAGGTTTTGAGGCACCAGATTGTCCAGCTGAGATGCAAGGACTAATGGACCAGTACAAGGACGTGTTCCCTGAAGAGATACCAGCCGGCTTACCACCCCTCCGAGGCATCGAACATCAGATAGACTTTGTGCCAGGCGCCCCACTTCCAAACCGAGCCGCATACCGAGTCAATCCGGAGGAGGCTAAGGAGCTGGAGAGACAGGTCCAAGACCTCATGGACAAGGGGTACATTCGAGAGAGTCTCAGCCCATGTGCAGTACCCGTCCTATTGGTGCCTAAGAAGGATGGAACATGGCGTATGTGTGTTGATTGCCGAGCCATCAACAACATCACCATAAAATATCGGTACCCCATTCCTAGACTTGATGATATGTTAGATGAACTGAGTGGTTCCACAGTGTTTTCCAAGATTGATCTTAGGAGTGGCTATCACCAAGTTCGGATGAAGGAGGGAGACGAGTGGAAGACTGCTTTCAAGACCAAGCAAGGCTTGTATGAGTGGCTGGTGATGCCCTTTGGTCTTACCAACGCCCCTAGTACCTTCATGAGGCTTATGAACGAGGTTCTAAGGCCTTACATTGGTAAATTTGTGGTTGTCTATTTTGATGACATATTGATTTATAGTCAGTGCTTATCCGATCACATTAGTCATGTAGAACAGGTTTTGAAGGCTCTCAGGCAGGAAGGACTCTTTGCCAATCTCAAGAAGTGTGTATTTTGCACTGACCAGTTAATATTTTTAGGCTTTGTTGTGAGCTCACAGGGTTTGAAGGTCGATGAGGAGAAGATCAAGGCCATCCAAGACTGGCCCACACCGACCACTATTGGGCAAGTCCGAAGTTTCCATGGCCTAGCCAGCTTCTATAGGCGGTTTGTCAAGGACTTCAGCACCATTGCTGCACCCATGACCTCAGTGATCAAGAAGAATGTATCCTTTGTTTGGGGCCCTGCCCAAGAGGAGTCTTTCAACAAGCTTAAATATAGTTTAACTCATGCACCCGTTCTTACACTCCCTGATTTTAATAAAACTTTTGAGATTGAGTGTGATGCATCAGGTACAGGCATTGGAGCTGTCCTCACTCAAGGGGGCCGACCAGTGGCATTCTTTAGTGAGAAACTGAGTGGAGCTGCCCTCAACTACCCAACCTATGACAAAGAGCTATACGCTCTAGTAAGGTCCCTTGAAACTTGGCAGCATTACCTTTTGTCTAAGGAATTTGTTATTCATACAGATCATGAGACACTTAAGCACTTGAGGGGACAGACCACACTCAAGAAGAGGCACGCCAGATGGCTCGAGTTCGTGGAGACCTTTCCCTATGTGATCAAGTACAAGAAGGGCAAGGACAATGTGGTGGCCGATGCACTGTCCCGGAGACACACTCTCATTGTGACCATGGAGGCCAAGATCATGGGTTTCGAACATATTAAAGAATCTTATGCCACTGATCTTGATTTTGATGAAGTTTTCAGGAACACTGAGAAGGGGGCCCATACTACCAGCATGAGGGGTTCCTGTTCAAGGGAAAGAGGCTGTGCATTCCCAAAGGAGCCATGAGGGAACTGCTGGTTCGGGAGGCCCATGGTGGCGGCCTCATGGGACACTTTGGTCGGGACAAGACCCTGAGTGTCCTAACTGAACATTTCTTTTGGCCAAACATGAAGAGGGATGTGGAGAGCATATGCGCCAAGTGCACTACTTGCCTCAAAACCAAGTCCAGGTCACATCCTTACGGTTTACAAATGCCATTACCGATTCCTAACCACCCTTGGGTAGACATTTCTATGGACTTTGTGCTGGGTTTACCCAAGATAAACCACAAGGATTCCATTTTTGTAGTGGTAGACAGGTTCTCCAAGATGGCCCATTTCATAGCCTGTAACACCACTAATGATGCCACTCAGACCGCCGACCTATTCTTCAAAGAAGTGGTCCGACTACATGGTGTTCCTCGAACCATTGTGTCTGACCGTGATACCAAGTTCCTCAGCCATTTCTGGAGGACACTATGGGGCAAGTTCGGAACCAAGCTACTATTCTCGACCACGTGCCATCCCCAGACCGACGGCCAGACTGAGGTAGTAAACCGTACGCTTTCTCAACTGTTGAGAGCTACGGTCGGTAAGAATTTAAGAAATTGGTTGTCTTGTTTGCCTTTTGTTGAGTTTGCTTATAACCATGCTAGGCACTCTACTACTAACCTGTCACCTTTTGAGATTGTTTATGGGTTTCAGCCAGAGACTCCTTTAGACTTCACCGAACTGCCCAGCTCCATGTACCGCAGTCGTGATGGGGCCGCCAAGGCAGAGTTTGTTAAGAATATGCACCTAAAGGTCAAGGAGAGGATAGAAGCCAAGGCGGCTAAGGTCAAGGCCAAGTATGACCAGAAGAGGAAGGAGGTACTGTTCGAACCCGGGGACTTGGTGTGGTTACACATGCGGCCCGAGAGGTTTCCAGAAGCCCGGAAGTCCAAGCTCTCTCCTCGTGGGACAGGACCATTCCGCATCCTAAAGAAGATCAACGACAATGCCTATATCCTTGACCTCCCTGCTGAATTTAAAATTTCACATACTTTCAATGTCTCGGATTTGTCTCCTTTCCATGCAGATAGTGATGACTTTGCAGATGATGGTGTTCTGAGGCCAGAACCTCTTCAAGAGGGAGGGAATGATGAGGCCATCCAAGTAGAGGTTCCCATAGTTAGGCGCGGTCCGACTACCCGGAGTGGAACCAGGGCCTTGCGAGAAGGTTTCACCAAAGCTGTCCAGCATATCCTTGATCAAGATGGACAGACTGACCAGGACCAGCTGCTGAT
>NW_026016266.1:42500-45000 GCF_020379485.1 Brassica napus | reverse complement strand
TAGGACTTACCTTGGCCTTTTCTTGAAAAATCAGTTTGTCTGGTTTTTCTTTGTGTCTGGCCAATGTGTCTTGGCTGACAAACTTCTTCTCCTCCATGGTCTTTGGGACCTTAATAGGTTGGTTTTGATCATAGAAAACCGTGGGCTTCTGGTTTGGCCGAATCTGGTCTTGATGGATCAAGCTTCTATGACCTTCTTTTGGTACATCTTTTCTTGCTTCTTTGGAACCATGAGTTGGATACCTCCTTGGATATAGTTCCTGGATTTCAGAACTTGTAATCTTTGGTGCAAACTCATATCTCATGACTTCCTTAAGAGCTCTCCATGTTTTGATAGTTGGCTCCTTGTAAAACCATCTATCACCTTCTTCTTGTACCCACCATTCAAAGGCATCATCTCTAAGTTGTTCAATGGCATAAGCAAGCCTCTCTTCCTTCAAGATGTTGTTGTAGTGAAACCATTCATCAAGGTTCCTCTCCCATATTAGATAACCTCTTTTTCCTGAAAATGTAAAGAGTTTAATTTTATCAGCAAAAGAGATATAATTAAATTGAGAATTAACAACATGATGTTTGTGGGTTTGAGAAGTTGGGGTTTGATTGATCCTTGAAGGATCTGGTGGCTTGGGCTCGACATAGACAGCCTCTGGAGCATCTCCAAATCTCCTTTCTCCTGGCTGTGGACGTTGGCCTTGTGCCTTCTTTCTTTTCCTCAGCTGTGCAATCAGATCAACCTCTTGCAAAGCTGTCAAATGTTGGTTCTGTTTGGCCATATGACATTGGCCGTGTGTTTCTCCTACCATGGCTTCCTGAAAACACTCTCAAAGATCAAGTGAAAAGATGGGAAGGTCTGGTCGAACCAAAATAAATCAAGTGCACAATGCAATTTAAACTAAACCGAGAAAATATGCAATTATGAACCGAAATGAAATAAAGTATGCAAAAATTATTTTTATTTTGTTTTTCTCAATGCAAACACGAAATGAATCAATATGATATGAAAATAAACACAAATGAAAAGAAAATATGGAAAGGAAACTAATGCTGATATTTGTTTTTTTTTTTTTTTTTTTTTAAAATTTCTTTGATGCAAACAATTAAACCACTTATGCAAAAAATATAAACTAAGCTTGAAAATATTTTATTTTTCTTTTCTGATGCAATCACGAAATGGAAAAACTAATGTGATATGAAACAATAACTAGGATGATTTATTTTGGATTGTAAATTTATGGATGCAAATGAAAAGGAATCAAATTCAAAACAACACTTTTTATGAGATTTTCTTTTATGGAAACTAATGAATGCAAACACTTTTCTTTTGGGATTTTCGATTTTAAATGAATCAAACAAAACTTTTTCTTTTCTTTTTCGTGGCTCTTAGCAGGATGAACAGCAAGAACACAAAACAAATGCAGAAACAAAACTTGAAACAAAGAAACAGTTTTTATGGATTTTCGGTTTATGATGAAAAACAAATGCAAACAAATATGAATGATGCAAGGATAGAGTGACCTGATTCAGGAGCTTGAGCTCTGATACCAAAATGTTGTAGGCACAGGAGAGGTAACCCACGAATTGATAAAAATGGTGGAACCAAGGTTTCAACCTGAAAACAAAGAGAACCGATTTTTATGAGTTTTTAGTTTTTATGATGCAAACAGAAACAAATATGAAAACGAATGAGATGATGATGATAATGATAATAAAACAAGATAAATAAACAAAGGATAGGATGGAATCAAGCTGCTGGATGTGTATCACTCTCAGCTTGATTAGATGATGAACTGAAGTGGATTTGCGGAGGAAGGTTTGATTGAATCTCTCAATCTGATGGAATGATGGATCAAAGTGATTGACTCTCTCAATCTGTGTACTGAGCTTGTTTGATTTGCACAAACAAACTAGACTCACGAAATCAATAAGACAACAAAGAATCTCTCTTTGAATCCTAAAGACCGATATTTTATACAAAGAACAACTTTGATAAAACTGAATAAACTTTTTATTAACTTGATGATTAAGGGTGTTCTTTACAATGGACGTCTAGGAGCTTATATAATGCTCAGAGACAAAGATCCTAACGTTCTAAAACAAATAGAAAAGGAAACAAATTGAAAACTAAGAAAGAAATCGAAAACTAGCCGTTGGAGCCTTTTGTGGGATTTTGGCTCCAAGTAAAGAATCTGATCTTTCTTGAACCTGGATGGTTTAAGGGGATAAGTAAGCTTCCTGGGAACCTTCTTGACTGCTTGGAATGTGCTGAGGTCGTGCCTAAACTGAAGAGAAAGAGCTGTTGGACATTAATGTCGGTTTGCTCCAAATAAGGCAGGTTTGAGTAAATGAGGATCCTCCTGATCCAATGGCTGCTGGTGCATGGTATGGACTTGTATAACTCCTCTTGGCCGTGTATGATGTCTCCTGATTGGTTGAAATGATCTCCTGGCCGCCAATGTCTGGTTTGAAGCTGATTGAACCGGCTAGCTTCCAATTGAGGCAAG
>NW_026016266.1:27500-30000 GCF_020379485.1 Brassica napus | reverse complement strand
CGCCCGGGACTGTCCGAACAAGCGTGTCATGATCCTTAAGGCAGACGGCGAGTATGAGTCCCAAGATGAGGCCGATGTAGAGATGGCTGACTCAGGAGACGAGATAGTGGACTATGCTGAAACTGGTGAGCTACTGGTGGTCAGACGAGCTCTCAGTGCTCTCTTTGATCCAGAAACCGTCCAACGAGAGAACATCTTCCATACTAGATGTAGCGTGGAAGGCAAGGTATGTAGTCTAATTATTGATGGTGGCTCTTGCACTAACGTGGCCAGCAGGTACCTTGTTGAAAGGTTAGGACTAGCAAAATTGCCACACCCCAGGCCATACAAGCTCAAGTGGCTCAATGATGAGACAGAGCTTAAAATCTCGGAGCAAGTTGTTGTTTCCTTTTGTATTGGTAAGTACCAGGACCAGGTGAAGTGTGATGTGGTTCCTATGCAAGCCGGACATCTACTGTTAGGGAGGCCTTGGCAGTTTGACAAGGAGACTATTCACCATGGGAGGACTAACATCTACAGCTTTACCCACAACAACAAGAAGCACAGCCTGGCTCCTCTCAGTCCACAAGAGGTGTACGAAATGCAGAGGGCCATGGATCAGTCTGGATTGTTTAGTAAAACTAACCTTTACATCTCTTCTAGTAAATTGATTAAATCATTGCAGCAAGACACACTGGTGCTACTAATGGTTTTCAAGGAAGGTTGTTTTGCAGGTTTTGAGGCACCAGATTGTCCCGCTGAGATGCAAGGACTAATGGACCAGTACAAGGACGTGTTCCCTGAAGAGATACCAGCCGGCTTACCACCCCTCCGAGGCATCGAACATCAGATAGACTTTGTGCCAGGCGCCCCACTTCCAAACCGAGCCGCATACCGAGTCAATCCGGAGGAGGCTAAGGAGCTGGAGAGACAGGTCCAAGACCTCATGGACAAGGGGTACATTCGAGAGAGTCTCAGCCCATGTGCAGTACCCGTCCTATTGGTGCCTAAGAAGGATGGAACATGGCGTATGTGTGTTGATTGCCGAGCCATCAACAACATCACCATAAAATATCGGTACCCCATTCCTAGACTTGATGATATGTTAGATGAACTGAGTGGTTCCACCGTGTTTTCCAAGATTGATCTTAGGAGTGGCTATCACCAAGTTCGTATGAAGGAGGGAGACGAGTGGAAGACTGCTTTCAAGACCAAGCAAGGCTTGTATGAGTGGCTGGTGATGCCCTTTGGTCTTACCAACGCCCCTAGTACCTTCATGAGGCTTATGAACGAGGTTCTAAGGCCTTACATTGGTAAATTTGTGGTTGTCTATTTCGATGACATATTGATCTATAGTCAGTGCTTATCCGATCACATTAGTCATGTAGAACAGGTTTTGAAGGCTCTCAGGCAGGAAGGACTCTTTGCCAATCTCAAGAAGTGTGTATTTTGCACTGACCAGTTAATATTTTTAGGCTTTGTTGTGAGTTCACAGGGTTTGAAGGTCGATGAGGAGAAGATCAAGGCCATCCAAGACTGGCCCACACCGACCACTATTGGGCAAGTCCGAAGCTTCCATGGCCTAGCCAGCTTCTATAGGCGGTTTGTCAAGGACTTCAGCACCATTGCTGCACCCATGACCTCAGTGATCAAGAAGAATGTATCCTTTGTTTGGGGCCCTGCCCAAGAGGAGTCCTTCAACAAGCTTAAATATAGTTTAACTCATGCACCCGTTCTTACACTCCCTGATTTTAATAAAACTTTTGAGATTGAGTGTGATGCATCAGGTACAGGCATTGGAGCTGTCCTCACTCAAGGGGGCCGACCAGTGGCATTCTTTAGTGAAAAACTGAGTGGAGCTGGCCTCAACTACCCAACCTATGACAAAGAGCTATACGCTCTAGTAAGGTCCCTTGAAACTTGGCAGCATTACCTTTTATCTAAGGAATTTGTTATCCATACAGATCATGAGACACTTAAGCACTTGAGGGGACAGACCACACTCAAGAAGAGGCACGCCAGATGGCTCGAGTTCGTGGAGACCTTTCCCTATGTGATCAAGTACAAGAAGGGCAAGGACAATGTGGTGGCCGATGCACTGTCCCGGAGACACACTCTCATTGTGACCATGGAGGCCAAGATCATGGGTTTCGAACATATTAAAGAATCTTATGCCACTGATCTTGATTTTAATGAAGTTTTCAGGAACACTGAGAAGGGGGCTTTTGGGCCATACTACCAGCATGAGGGGTTTCTGTTCAAGGGAAAGAGGCTGTGCATTCCCAAAGGAGCAATGAGGGAACTGCTGGTTCGGGAGGCCCATGGTGGCGGCCTCATGGGACACTTTGGTCGGGACAAGACCCTGAGTGTCCTAACTGAACATTTCTTTTGGCCAAACATGAAGAGGGATGTGGAGAGCATATGCGCCAAGTGCACTACTTGCCTCAAAACCAAGTCCAGGTCACATCCTTACGGGTTACAAATGCCATTACCGATTCCTAACCACCCTTGGGTAGACATT
>NW_026016266.1:10000-22500 GCF_020379485.1 Brassica napus | reverse complement strand
AGACCGATACTCCACCGAGAAGGCCAGTTCCGTCCAATCGTCGATTCTTTACGATTGTGACGCGGAAGCTCTGTCCAATTCAATTCGTCCAAGCCAGTCATATTCTATGATGGTCAAGTGGAGGTGCTGCCCAGAGTTAGTTCAGAACCACGGGTTCAGATCAGTCGAAGTTCTGCTCGATACTCCGCCGGGAAGTCCGAAGAACTGTCCAAGAGCTAAAGGAGGTTCTGTCCAGATCAGGCCGTCCAGACCTGTTAGTGTCTTCATGATCAAGCCGAGGGTCTGTCCAAGTCGAGGTCAGTTTAGTCCAGTCCAGTCAAGGTGTCCCTTGGGTTTTGGCCAAGTCCTCTTCGATCAACCAGCAGCTTCTCGCCTAGAACACTGTGAGTTGGCTTGTGTGAATTCCACTTGGAATTTAGGGTAGTTTTGTGAGTTGGTTTGTTTGAATTCCACTTGGAATTTAGGGTAGATCGAGTCTGCATATAGAGTAGTAATATCACACTAATGCATGATAGAGTCCTAGGGTTATTTTTATTTATGGAACCGGACTCAGTTTAGCAAGGGCTAAGCTGAGATGAATTGAATTAAGACTGAGTTGATAACCTGATTAGGACTAAGAATAGGATGCATCATGTTTTCTATTCTTGCGTGTTGGTATGGTTGAGTGCAGGTTCCCGTTATCTTTAAAGATAGTGTCGTAGCAGGAGGCCGAACTATCTGGGTAACGGTTTGATTGAGTAGATTTAATTAAATGCTTGCTTGTTAATTAATGCTTGTTGATTGAGGTTAGTCAGCTCTTGGTAAGGGAGTGACTAACTGGTTGAGTTGTTTAGTGATGATATTGTTGTTAGTGTTGTAGAGTTAGAGTGTATTGGCCATATAGCATTTGTGTAACCCACAATGCTAGGCATGTTTGAGGTGGATTAGTGTTTCCTCGACCTCGTACCCAGTGGGTTTAAGGAAACCCCTTGTTCGCTGGATCGAGAACACTCAGAGAGACGGGGTCATGGCCTATGGCTGAGTGGTTGCACGACGGGGTAGTGACCGGCAGTGACCCGAACGTACTGTGGGCTGTCTTGCGGTGACCCGAACGTACTGTGGGCCGCAATCGTCGTGTGACAACCGGCAGTGTCCCGAACGTACTGGGGCTGTCGCGCGGTGACCCGAACATACTGTGGGCCGCGTTCGGTTGAAAGTTCCTTCTTCTGGCCTTTGTGGTAGGAAGATAGGATATTGCCGAGGATAGAGGAGGAACACTAAGTCACCAGGGCTCAGGTTAGAGTGTTGTGTTAGAGTGTCGTAGAGGGTTATGAAACCCTCGAGTTAGCGTAACACCGATATACGGTGTTACGAGTTAGATCGAGTCGTAGATACTCATAGTCTTATTATTGTGATTGTGTTTGTGGTTGATTGATTTGCTTGCAGGTTCTGACATTAAGTCCTAAGTCTGGCTTAGGTACCGGATTAGGCTTGGTGTGTATTTGGTTATTGTAGGCCTGACGTTGGCCTGTATTTGTTTGAGGGATTGCTTGTGAAGGGTGGTGGATATTAAAGCTATGCGGTATCATTGGTTGGTCGATCATGTTCTTGTTTGATTGTTGGTCGATCGACTAGTGATACTTGTATAGTCTAAGTGTCTAACACTACATGAGTACTGAACTCAGGCGTATATATGGTTAACTAGGGATTGGTTGTTGACTTCTTTTTATGCAGGTTCCCGTTACTTGAAGCTAGATCATGGCAGGAGGCCAAGTCTAACTTAGTAACGGTTTGCTTAGCCTTAGCTTTTATTGCATGCTAGGGCTAGATTGATTGTTATTTTGGGTTGTCTGGGTTAGAGTCTAGGTTGCGGGTAGAGGCCGCCAGCTCACTGAGTAACATTAGGTTACTCATCCAACTCCGTTGTCCTTTTTGCAGGTCGCTTTAGGTAAGGATGATCGGATAGCTTGGTGCTGGACGTTAGGACCGCCGGTGTAGATTTTCATGCCTTTTGTAAACGGTATTGTGGATTTGCGTTTAGTTGACTCGATTTGGCATTAGGCCGGGACCGGTCTCGAATTATATCAATGTATGGATATTTCTCGAATCAATAAAGTAATTGTTTTATATGCGCTTCATGAGTACTCTGATATTTGACTAGTCCGGTCTAACACAACGTTAGGTCGTAGTACGGGTTGAAAAGCCTTAGGCCTCGATCTAACGGAAAACGCTAACACTAGGTACGGGTTGCAAAGCCTTATGCCTTGATGCAGCGGGACGAGTTAGTGGATGAACTGGTCTAGGTCGTGGAGTAAAGTTTGTGACTCTGACCGGATTGTCCCTAGCCCGTCACGTAGCGCTTCCGGACCATGGTGTTGGGTTGGACGGTCAGTCATGTTCTTGTTTGATTGTTGGCTGGCCGGTTGGCCTTTCATCTCCAACCCTGGGTATTGTACGGTCGATCGGTCATGTTCTTGTTTGATTGTTGGCCGGTTGATCGACCATATGTCTAGGACGGTTCGGGGGTGTTACAGAGGTGGTATCAGGCATGGTTTCGTCCATGCTTCCGGAACTCATGATTTAATCGGTTTTCAAATATTTTTCGAGTCAAAAAGAGTCACAAAAGGCATTAGGTAAACCGGTCACGTCCAGCTTAAGATTATTGTTTTAGGAATTAGGATTGAGATAGTGGAATCTAGAACTGTTAGGTTGCTTGGGTAGAACTGCTAGGTTGCTGGTTAGAATTGCGGTTAGGTTTCAGTGTTAGTATTTGCTAGGTTAGTAGATTATGTGATTAATTACTAACTTGCATGTTTAGTGTTCTTTTGAGTTGCAGCGAGTAAGTATGTTTGTTGATCGGAACTTTAAGGGATGAAACCTTAAAGTGGAGGGAGTTCGAGGCCAAACCCAAACCCGAAGCAAAGAGAGGAGAGACAGGTTCAGAGGGACTGGGCTGTGGTATGGACTGGACAGATGGGAGTAAACAAAAATTCGTTGGGAAAGGACTTCATCAGTAGTTGGGAAGACGAAGATCGAGAAAGGATTTGAGGAATCTGGACAAGATAGTATCATGGACAATCAAGGTGTTATGGCAGAATAAGAGGAAGAGGACGACTCAGTCAAGACATATGAAGACCATTGTGGAGACCTTGAAGAGGACACTCAAGGAACCATGGTGGACAGAGTAAAGAGGTTATGGAAACAAGTGGAGAATGTTGTGAAGACGAGCAATTGCGCAACTAAGAATTCGAGGACGAATTCTATTAAGCGGGGGAGAATGTAGAAACCCGTTAAAAAAAAAAAAAAAAAAAAAAAGAGAGAGAGAATGGTCGAGTATCTTTGTGGTTGAGTCGCGGGCAATACAGATCGATCGGGAAATTTGAAGTACGAGAAGGTCGAAGAATGGATCGTGAGTGAAGCATGAGTTGAGATAAGCTGCTCTACCATTGTTAGAAATGTCTTAGATTGATCATACGGCAGTTTTGGAAGAATTACATTTTTGAAGCACGACGGTTTAGAAGCTCGACGTTTTGGAAGATTGACGTTTCTTCATCGCGAAGTTTTCTCGGAATATCTTCGTATCAGTAAAATATTATTCTGAAGAAATTATAAGTCGGAAGCAGGACGGGAATTAAGCAGGACGGGAAGCAAGCACGACGGGATTGAAGAACGACAGGAAAACCCGAAGTTGGGCGAAAACCCTAATTTCGGTATTACGAAATTCTTTGAGGAAGCCGGAGGCTCGGGAAATATTTTTAAAGGATATCAAACATCATCTGTAGTTTATTAAAAATATTCAGAGAATCAGAATGGGAGCGGAAAAATATTCGGGATTGATCGCGGGTCAGAAATTCACAAGAAGGGTCTAAATCGCGCAAAGGAACCGAGAAGCTCGAGGTGGCTTAATCTAAGGGATATGAACGTGGTGGCAACTGTCTAACCAGCTGAGTGTCAAGAGAAGCTCGAGGTGTCGCCGTGCATGGAAGCCGCACATGCAGCTTGACATGTAGAAGCACGAAGTGGATTGGCCAAGCACGAGATGTCGCGACGCATGCAACCGAAGCATGCTGATCAACATGTGTGAGGATGTGTGGCGCCTTGCATGAGCTCCAGTCATGCAGCCTGACATCTGGGAGGAGTGGTGGCGTCCTGCATGTGTCCTGGACATGCAGCCAGCCATGTGGAGCACGAGGTGTCGCCGTGCATGCGTCCGGAGCCATGCAGAGCGACACACGGGCTGCCACCAACCTGAAGCTGATTGGCTGGTGTCTCCTATAAATACCCCACGACCCCAGCTCATTTCAAACCATCCAGCACACCTGAAACTCAGAGAAAAACGTGAGAGAGAAAGCTAGAGAAAGAAAGTTCGAGTTTCGATCGTTTTCGAGTCTTTTCGGCAGTTTTCGAGAACAGTTATTCTACTGATTTCAAGTCAGCGCCTAGGGAAGGTTCTGGCCAACTGAAGATCAACCAATTGAATATCAATTCAGATGGGAAGCAAGTCAACGTGGCTATGGAGAGAGAGAGATAAAGAAAGTGGTCGATCTAGAGTATGGTCGATTCTGAAGACCGATACTCCACCGAGAAGGCCAGTTCCGTCCAATCGTCGATTCTTTACGATTGTGATGCGGAAGCTCTGTCCAATTCAATTCGTCCAAGCCAGTCATATTCTATGATGGTCAAGTGGAGGTGCTGCCCAGAGTTAGTTCAGAACCACGGGTTCAGATCAGTCGAAGTTCTGCTCGATACTCCGCCGGGAAGTCCGAAGAACTGTCCAAGAGCTAAAGGAGGTTCTGTCCAGATCAGGCCGTCCAGACCTGTTAGTGTCTTCATGATCAAGCCGAGGGTCTGTCCAAGTCGAGGTCAGTTTAGTCCAGTCCAGTCAAGGTGTCCCTTGGGTTTTGGCCAAGTCCTCTTCGATCAACCAGCAGCTTCTCGCCTAGAACACTGTGAGTTGGCTTGTGTGAATTCCACTTGGAATTTAGGGTAGTTTTGTGAGTTGGTTTGTTTGAATTCCACTTGGAATTTAGGGTAGATCGAGTCTGCATATAGAGTAGTAATATCACACTAATGCATGATAGAGTCCTAGGGTTATTTTTATTTATGGAACCGGACTCAGTTTAGCAAGGGCTAAGCTGAGATGAATTGAATTAAGACTGAGTTGATAACCTGATTAGGACTAAGAATAGGATGCATCATGTTTTCTATTCTTGCGTGTTGGTATGGTTGAGTGCAGGTTCCCGTTATCTTTAAAGATAGTGTCGTAGCAGGAGGCCGAACTATCTGGGTAACGGTTTGATTGAGTAGATTTAATTAAATGCTTGCTTGTTAATTAATGCTTGTTGATTGAGGTTAGTCAGCTCTTGGTAAGGGAGTGACTAACTGGTTGAGTTGTTTAGTGATGATATTGTTGTTAGTGTTGTAGAGTTAGAGTGTATTGGCCATATAGCATTTGTGTAACCCACAATGCTAGGCATGTTTGAGGTGGATTAGTGTTTCCTCGACCTCTTACTCAGTGGGTTTAAGGAAACCCCTTGTTCGCTGGATCGAGAACACTCAGAGAGACGGGGTCATGGCCTATGGCTGAGTGGTTGCACGACGGGGTCATGGCCTATGGCTGAGTGGTTGCAAAGAGAGGAGAGACAGGTTCAGAGGGACTGGGCTGTGGTATGGACTGGACAGATGGGAGTAAACAAAACTTCGTTGGGAAAGGACTTCATCAGTAGTTGGGAAGACGAAATTCGAGAAAGGATTTGAGGAATCTGGACAAGATAGTATCATGGACAATCAAGGTGTTATGGCAGAATAAGAGGAAGAGGACGACTCAGTCAAGAGATATGAAGACCATTGTGGAGACCTTGAAGAGGACACTCAAGGAACCGTGGTGGACAGAGTAAAGAGGTTATGGAAACAAGTGGAGAATGTTGTGAAGACGAGCAATTGCGCAACTAAGAATTCGAGGACGAATTCTATTAAGGGGGGGGAGAATGTAGAAACCCGTTAAAAAAAAAAAAGAGAGAGAGAATGGTCGAGTATCTTTGTGGTTGAGTCGCGGGCAATACAGATCGATCGGGAAATTTGAAGTACGAGAAGGTCGAAGAATGGATCGTGAGTGAAGCATGAGTTGAGATAAGCTGCTCTACCATTGTTAGAAATGTCTTAGATTGATCATACGGCAGTTTTGGAAGAATTACATTTTTGAAGCACGACGGTTTAGAAGCTCGACGTTTTGGAAGATTGACGTTTCTTCATCGCGAAGTTTTCTCGGAATATCTTCGTATCAGTAAAATATTATTCTGAAGAAATTATAAGTCGGAAGCAGGACGGGAATTAAGCACGACGGGAAGCAAGCACGACGGGAAGCAAGCACGACGGGATTGAAGAACGACAGGAAAACCCGAAGTTGGGCGAAAACCCTAATTTCGGTATTACGAAATTCTTTGAGGAAGCCGGAGGCTCGGGAAATATTTTTAAAGGATATCAGACATCATCTGTAGTTTATTAAAAATATTCAGAGAATCAGAATGGGAGCGGAAAAATATTCGGGATTGATCCCGGGTCAGAAATTCACAAGAAGGGTCTAAATCGCGCAAAGGAACCGAGAAGCTCGAGGTGGCTTAATCTAAGGGATATGAACGTGGTGGCAACTGTCTAACCAGCTGAGTGTCAAGAGAAGCTCGAGGTGTCGCCGTGCATGGAAGCTGCACATGCAGCTTGACATGTAGAAGCACGAAGTGGATTTGCCAAGCACGAGATGTCGCGACGCATGCAACCGAAGCATGCTGATCAACATGTGTGAGGATGTGTGGCGCCTTGCATGAGCTCCAGTCATGCAGCCTGACATCTGGGAGGAGTGGTGGCGTCCTGCATGTGTCCTGGACATGCAGCCAGCCATGTGGAGCACGAGGTGTCGCCGTGCATGCGTCCGGAGCCATGCAGAGCGACACACGGGCTGCCACCAACCTGAAGCTGATTGGCTGGTGTCTCCTATAAATACCCCACGACCCCAGCTCATTTCAAACCATCCAGCACACCTGAAACTCAGAGAAAAACGTGAGAGAGAAAGCTAGAGAAAGAAAGTTCGAGTTTCGATCGTTTTCGAGTCTTTTCGGCAGTTTTCGAGAACAGTTATTCTACTGATTTCAAGTCAGCGCCTAGGGAAGGTTCTGGCCAACTGAAGATCAACCAATTGAATATCAATTCAGATTGGAAGAAAGTCAACGTGGCTATGGAGAGAGAGAGAGATAAAGAAAGTGGTCGATCTAGAGTATGGTCGATTCTGAAGAACGATACTCCACCGAGAAGGCCAGTTCCGTCCAATCGTCGATTATTTACGATTGTGGCGCGGAAGCTCTGTCCAATTCAATTCGTCCAAGCCAGTCATATTCTATGATGGTCAAGTGGAGGTGCTGCCCAGAGTTAGTTCAGAACCACGGGTTCAGATCAGTCGAAGTTCTGCTCGATACTCCGCCGGGAAGTCCGAAGAACTGTCCAAGAGCTAAAGGAGGTTCTGTCCAGATCAGGCCGTCCAGACCTGTTAGTGTCTTCATGATCAAGCCGAGGGTCTGTCCAAGTCGAGGTCAGTTTAGTCCAGTCCAGTCAAGGTGTCCCTTGGGTTTTGGCCAAGTCCTCTTCGATCAACCAGCAGCTTCTCGCCTAGAACACTGTGAGTTGGCTTGTGTGAATTCCACTTGGAATTTAGGGTAGTTTTGTGAGTTGGTTTGTTTGAATTCCACTTGGAATTTAGGGTAGATCGAGTCTGCATATAGAGTAGTAATATCACACTAATGCATGATAGAGTCCTAGGGTTATTTTTATTTATGGAACAGGACTCAGTTTAGCAAGGGCTAAGCTGAGATGAATTGAATTAAGACTGAGTTGATAACCTGATTAGGACTAAGAATAGGATGCATCATGTTTTCTATTCTTGCGTGTTGGTATGGTTGAGTGCAGGTTCCCGTTATCTTTAAAGATAGTGTCGTAGCAGGAGGCCGAACTATCTGGGTAACGGTTTGATTGAGTAGATTTAATTAAATGCTTGCTTGTTAATTAATGCTTGTTGATTGAGGTTAGTCAGCTCTTGGTAAGGGAGTGACTAACTGGTTGAGTTGTTTAGTGATGATATTGTTGTTAGTGTTGTAGAGTTAGAGTGTATTGGCCATATAGCATTTGTGTAACCCACAATGCTAGGCATGTTTGAGGTGGATTAGTGTTTCCTCGACCTCGTACCCAGTGGGTTTAAGGAAACCCCTTGTTCGCTGGATCGAGAACACTCAGAGAGACGGGGTCATGGCCTATGGCTGAGTGGTTGCACGACGGGGTAGTGACCGGCAGTGACCCGAACGTATTGTGGGCTGTCTTGCGGTGACCCGAACGTACTGTGGGCCGCAATCGTCGTGTGACAACCGGCAGTGTCCCGAACGTACTAGGGCTGTCGCGCGGTGACCCGAACGTACTGTGGGCCGCGTTCGGTTGAAAGTTCCTTCTTCTGGCCTTTGTGGTAGGAAGATAGGATATTGCCGAGGATAGAGGAGGAACACTAAGTCACCAGGGCTCAGGTTAGAGTGTTGTGTTAGAGTGTCGTAGAGGGTTATGAAACCCTCGAGTTAGCGTAACACCGATATACGGTGTTACGAGTTAGATCGAGTCGTAGATACTCATAGTCTTATTATTGTGATTGTGTTTGTGGTTGATTGATTTGCTTGCAGGTTCTGACATTAAGTCCTAAGTCTGGCTTAGGTACCGGATTAGGCTTGGTGTGTATTTGGTTATTGTAGGCCTGACGTTGGCCTGTATGTGTTTGAGGGATTGCTTGTGAAGGGTGGTGGATATTAAAGCTATGCGGTATCATTGGTTGGTCGATCATGTTCTTGTTTGATTGTTGGTCGATCGACTAGTGATACTTGTATAGTCTAAGTGTCTAACACTACATGAGTACTGAACTCAGGCGTATATATGGTTAACTAGGGATTGGTTGTTGACTTGTTTTTATGCAGGTTCCCGTTACTTGAAGCTAGATCATGGCAGGAGGCCAAGTCTAACTTAGTAACGGTTTGCTTAGCCCTAGCTTTTATTGCATGCTAGGGCTAGATTGATTGTTATTTTGGGTTGTCTGGGTTAGAGTCTAGGTTGCGGGTAGAGGCCGCCAGCTCACTGAGTAACATTAGGTTACTCATCCAACTCCGTTGTCCTTTTTGCAGGTCGCTTTAGGTAAGGATGATCGGATAGCTTGGTGCTGGACGTTAGGACCGCCGGTGTAGATTTTCATGCCTTTTGTAAACGGTATTGTGGATTTGCGTTTAGTTGACTCGATTTGGCATTAGGCCGGGACCGGTCTCGAATTATATCAATGTATGGATATTTCTCGAATCAATAAAGTAATTGTTTTATATGCGCTTCATGAGTACTCTGATATTTGACTAGTCCGGTCTAACACAACGTTAGGTCGTAGTACGGGTTGAAAAGCCTTAGGCCTCGATCTAACGGAAAACGCTAACTCTAGGTACGGGTTGCAAAGCCTTATGCCTTGATGCAGCGGGACGAGTTAGTGGATGAACTGGTCTAGGTCGTGGAGTAAAGTTTGTGACTCTGACCGGATTGTCCCTAGCCCGTCACGTAGCGCTTCCGGACCATGGTGTTGGGTTGGACGGTCAGTCATGTTCTTGTTTGATTGTTGGCTGGCCGGTTGGCCTTTCATCTCCAACCCTGGGTATTGTACGGTCGATCGGTCATGTTCTTGTTTGATTGTTGGCCGGTTGATCGACCATATGTCTAGGACGGTTCGGGGGTGTTACAGAGGTGGTATCAGAGCATGGTTTCGTCCATGCTTCCGGAACTCATGATTTAATCGGTTTTCAAATATTTTTCGAGTCAAAAAGAGTCACAAAAGGCATTAGGTAAACCGGTCACGTCCAGCTTAGGATTATTGTTTTAGGAATTAGGATTGAGATAGTGGAATCTAGAACTGTTAGGTTGCTTGGGTAGAACTGTTAGGTTGCTGGTTAGAATTGCGGTTAGGTTGCATTGTTAGTATTTGCTAGGTTAGTAGATTATGTGATTAATTACTAACTTGCATGTTTAGTGTTCTTTTGAGTTGCAGCGAGTAAGTATGTTTGTTGATCGGAACTTTAAGGGATGAAACTTTAAAGTGGAGGGAGTTCGAGGCCAAACCCAAACCCAAAGCAAAGAGAGGAGAGACAGGTTCAGAGGGACTGGGCTGTGGTATGGACTGGACAGATGGGAGTAAACAAAACTTCGTTGGGAAAGGACTTCATCAGTAGTTGGGAAGACGAAGATCGAGAAAGGATTTGAGGAATCTGGACAAGATAGTATCATGGACAATCAAGGTGTTATGGCAGAATAAGAGGAAGAGGACGACTCAGTCAAGAGATATGAAGACCATTGTGGAGACCTTGAAGAGGACACTCAAGTAACCGTGGTGGACAGAGTAAAGAGGTTATGGAAACAAGTGGAGAATGTTGTGAAGACGAGCAATTGCGCAACTAAGAATTCGAGGACGAATTCTATTAAGGAGGGGGGGGGAATGTAGAAACCCGTTAAAAAAAAAAAAAAAAAAAAGAGAGAGAGAATGGTCGAGTATCTTTGTGGTTGAGTCGCGGGCAATACAGTTCGATCGGGAAATTTGAAGTACGAGAAGGTCGAAGAATGGATCGTGAGTGAAGCATGAGTTGAGATAAGCTGCTCTACCATTGTTAGAAATGTCTTAGATTGATCATACGGCAGTTTTGGAAGAATTACATTTTTGAAGCACGACGGTTTAGAAGCTCGACGTTTTGGAAGATTGACGTTTCTTCATCGCGAAGTTTTCTCGGAATATTTTCGTATCAGTAAAATATTATTCTGAAGAAATTATAAGTCGGAAGCAGGACGGGAATTAAGCAGGACGGGAAGCAAGCACGACGGGAAGCAAGCACGACGGGATTGAAGAACGACAGGAAAACCCGAAGTTGGGCGAAAACCCTAATTTCGGTATTACGAAATTCTTTGAGGAAGCCGGAGGCTCGGGAAATATTTTTAAAGGATATCAGACATCATCTGTAGTTTATTAAAAATATTCAGAGAATCAGAATGGGAGCGGAAAAATATTCGGGATTGATCGCGGGTCAGAAATTCACAAGAAGGGTCTAAATCGCGCAAAGGAACCGAGAAGCTCGAGGTGGCTTAATCTAAGGGATATGAACGTGGTGGCAACTGTCTAACCAGCTGAGTGTCAAGAGAAGCTCGAGGTGTCGCCGTGCATGGAAGCTGCACATGCAGCTTGACATGTAGAAGCACGAAGTGGATTGGCCAAGCACGAGATGTCGCGACGCATGCAACCGAAGCATGCTGATCAACATGTGTGAGGATGTGTGGCGCCTTGCATGAGCTCCAGTCATGCAGCCTGACATCTGGGAGGAGTGGTGGCGTCCTGCATGTGTCCTGGACATGCAGCCAGCCATGTGGAGCACGAGGTGTCGCCGTGCATGCGTCCGGAGCCATGCAGAGCGACACACGGGCTGCCACCAACCTGAAGCTGATTGGCTGGTGTCTCCTATAAATACCCCACGACCCCAGCTCATTTCAAACCATCCAGCACACCTGAAACTCAGAGAAAAACGTGAGAGAGAAAGCTAGAGAAAGAAAGTTTGAGTTCGATCGTTTTCGAGTCTTTTCGGCAGTTTTCGAGAACAGTTATTCTACTGATTTCAAGTCAGCGCCTAGGGAAGGTTCTGGCCAACTGAAGATCAACCAATTGAATATCAATTCAGATGGGAAGCAAGTCAACGTGGCTATGGAGAGAGAGAGATAAAGAAAGTGGTCGATCTAGAGTATGGTCGATTCTGAAGACCGATACTCCACCGAGAAGGCCAGTTCCGTCCAATCGTCGATTCTTTACGATTGTGACGCGGAAGCTCTGTCCAATTCAATTCGTCCAAGCCAGTCATATTCTATGATGGTCAAGTGGAGGTGCTGCCCAGAGTTAGTTCAGAACCACGGGTTCAGATCAGTCGAAGTTCTGCTCGATACTCCGCCGGGAAGTCCGAAGAACTGTCCAAGAGCTAAAGGAGGTTCTGTCCAGATCAGGCCGTCCAGACCTGTTAGTGTCTTCATGATCAAGCCGAGGGTCTGTCCAAGTCGAGGTCAGTTTAGTCCAGTCCAGTCAAGGTGTCCCTTGGGTTTTGGCCAAGTCCTCTTCGATCAACCAGCAGCTTCTCGCCTAGAACACTGTGAGTTGGCTTGTGTGAATTCCACTTGGAATTTAGGGTAGTTTTGTGAGTTGGTTTGTTTGAATTCCACTTGGAATTTAGGGTAGATCGAGTCTGCATATAGAGTAGTAATATCACACTAATGCATGATAGAGTCCTAGGGTTATTTTTATTTATGGAACCGGACTCAGTTTAGCAAGGGCTAAGCTGAGATGAATTGAATTAAGACTGAGTTGATAACCTGATTAGGACTAAGAATAGGATGCATCATGTTTTCTATTCTTGCGTGTTGGTATGGTTGAGTGCAGGTTCCCG
>NW_026016266.1:0-5000 GCF_020379485.1 Brassica napus | reverse complement strand
GTGTACTGAACTCATATCAGCATGCTGACCACACATATCAGCATGCTGGCCCTTCCCGTGGACTGTCCGTGTACTGATCCGTGTACTGATCCGTGTACTGAACTCATATCAGCATGCTGACCACACATATCAGCATGCTGGCCCTTCCCGTGGACTGATTCGTGTACTGATCCGTGTACTGATCCGTGTACTGAACTCATATCAGCATGCTGACCACACATATCAGCATGCTGGCCCTTCCCGTGGACTGTCCGTGTACTGATCCGTGTACTGATCCGTGTAATGAACTCATATCAGCATGCTGACCACACATATCAGCATGCTGGCCCTTCCCGTGGACTGTCCGTGTACTGATCCGTGGACTGATCCGTGTACTGAACTCATATCAGCATGCTGACCACACATATCAGCATGCTGGCCCTTCCCGTGGACTGTCCGTGTACTGATTTTGGACAACTGATGCACCATGTCAGTACACATATCAGCATGCTGGCCCTTCCCGTGGACTGATCCGTGTACTGATCCGTGTACTGATCCGTGTACTGAACTCATATCAGCATGCTGACCACACATATCAGCATGCTGGCCCTTCCCGTGGACTGTCCGTGTACTGATCCGTGTACTGAACTCATATCAGCATGCTGACCACATATATCAGCATGCTGGCCCTTCCCGTGGACTGATCCGTGTACTGATCCGTGTACTGAACTCATATCAGCATGCTGACCACACATATCAGCATGCTGGCCCTTCCCGTGGACTGTCCGTGTACTGATCCGTGTACTGAACTCATATCAGCATGCTGACCACACATATCAGCATGCTGGCCCTTCCCGTGGACTGTCCGTGTACTGATCCGTGGACTGATCCGTGTACTGAACTCATATCAGCATGCTGACCATACATATCAGCATGCTGGCCCTTCCCGTGGACTGTCCGTGTACTGATTTTGGACAACTGATGCACCATGTCAGTACACATATCAGCATGCTGGCCCTTCCCGTGGACTGATCCGTGTACTGATTTTGGACAACTGATGCACCATGTCAGTACACATATCAGCATGCTGGCCCTTCCCGTGGACTGATCCGTGTACTGATCTGGACATAAGCTCGAGTTTTGATGGACTGGACTGTCCAAGTCAGTCTGATTGGTCCAAGTAGTACTTATGCTGGCTCGACTTTCCATCATCCAACCAAGTGTTAACATTTTTCCTTGGTATTATCGAGGCCAAGCATACTGATGGGATGAATTAACTGATGAGGCCATCCAAGTAGAGGTTCCCATAGTTAGGCGCGGTCCGACTACCCGGAGTGGAACCAGGGCCTTGCGAGAAGGTTTCACCAAAGCTGTCCAGCATATCCTTGATCAAGATGGACAGACTGACCAGGACCAGCTGCTGATTGAGAAGATGGTCCAGTTGAAGATTCAAGATCAAGCCGGCCCAAAGGAGGTTCAGGACGCGGCCGACCCGATCCAGTTCAGACTCAACCAAGCCGGACTTCTCATCTCCACCTCCGAGCTTGGTCCAGACCCAGTTTCCATTTCATCCACTCCAACTCTTTCCGGTTCTGAGATCTAGCCGACCACCAAGGGGAGTAGCATGTGTTGTACTCTTTTTCCTCACCAGGTTTTGTCCCATTGGGTTTTCTTGGTAAGGTTTTAATGAGGCAACATGCAAGCATGCTATTAGCCTTGGTCTAAGCCTTCTCAAACCGACAACCAGATGTCTGGTTTATTTTAATTTATTTGGTTAAGACTTTGGGCTAATGTTTCAGCCTCATTTTCGGCCAGCTTGTTTAAGGCCTTTTATCTTTGAGTCTCATAAGGGGTAAACCCTATATAACTCCATGAAGTTGGCGATTTTTGCCTAAGTCTTTTATGAAATAATTTTGCCTTTGCAAACCTAAAACCCTAAGTCTTTTTCTGTGAGAAACAAGAGAGAGCAGCCGAATCTTATCAAGCTTCAAACCACCAAGCTTGTGGCGATTCTTCACCTCCATTCCATCCACCGATTTGCCTTGAGAGTGATACACATCCAGCAAGCCAAATCCATAGCTATCCACCTCCATCCACTGTTCTTGTTGAGAGAGATACACATCCAACAAGGATCCATCCCCATACTTCTATCCTTCTTTGTTTTGTTTTATTCTCATCATATAGTTTAGCTTTTCCATTCATTATAAAAACTCATAAAAAGTCCTATTTGCTTCTGTTCTTCATTGATCATATTGTTTTTCTTCCTGTCCCTTATTTTGATTTATAAAAACTCATAAAAATAGCATCCTTTTTGTTTCAGGAACTAGATCGGCCAACTCCCAGCCCATCGCGACCATCTAGCCGTCCCATAGCCGTCCGTCCGTCCTGTCCAGTCCGAGTTCCCGAACCTCAGACTGTCCGTCCGTGCAGACTGTTTCCCGGCCTGTATCATTTTGGTATCAGAGCTCAAAGCTCCTACACCTTCGGTTGTATCCTATCCTTGCTACTTTTGTTATTTGGTTCATCATCTTGTCTTTCAAAATTTTTGTTCTTGCTGTTCTTGGCGAGTTCAACTTGTTTTCTTTTTCTGCATATCTTTTGATCCGATTTTATGCATCTTTCATTCAAGTATATGTTTTGGCATCAATCGATTTTCACTTTCCTTTTTGATCAGATTTTCCATTTAATTGCATTTAATTTTCTTGGCTTGCACTTCAAGTTCTTTCCATTTTTAAAAAAAAAAAGAAATATTGTTCTTTCCATTTTTTTAATTTTCGAAACTTAACTTTAAAAAAAAAAAAAGGAAGTTTTACATTCATTGATCATTGCATATATTTCCCTTTCTCTTTGATCCTTGCAGATCACTCTTTCTTCCTCTCTTGTCGCAGGAGACATGGGAGACCTAAATGGAGCACCTACACAAGCCGAGATCAATGCTCAGCTGATGGCTAACCATGCTGAACTCCAAGCCGCACTGGCTACTGTGACTGAGCAGCTGGCTCATATAGCAAGGGAGGGACCCGAGCTGTACCACGGCCAAGGAGGAGAAACCAACCCGTTCCAGAGGAACAACAGTCCCAATCCAGTGAGGACAACTCGGACACTGACCGTACCGAACCCGAAGAGCGCGGTGTGCGGTGTGAACGAGACGTGGGAACCGACGGGAGTATCGGGTCCAAGGCGATGCAAGCCCGGTCCGAAGAAGATTCCGAGACGATGAAGTAGCTTGGCAAGGAGGCAAGGATCTCAAACTTACTCCCCCAACCTTTGCTGGAAAGGTTGACCCGGACGCCTACATTGAATGGGAGAGGCGCATGGAGTACATCTTTGAGTACTACCGCTATACCGAGGCCAAGAAGATCGCCTTAGCCGCAGCCCAACTAACGGACAATGCCCTAACCTGGTGGGACAGGGAAGTAGCCGAGGTCGGCAGGGTCTATAGGATTGAGACTTGGGTTGAGATGCGAGCTAAGCTCCGTGCAGGTATATTCCCTTATATATCAGCGGGACTTACTAAAACGTTTTCGCAAGTTGTCTCAGGGTACTAGGTCCGTAGAGGAGTACTTTGAGGAGTTTGAGGCTCTCAAGAACAAGCTCAGGACGCGCGAGACCAAAGAGGTTATGATGGCTCAGTTCTTGGAAGGCCTTCAAGACCGCATCGCTCGCAAGGTGGAGAGGCAGACCTACGTCAACTTCAATGATCTCCTCCATTATGCCATTCAGGCCGAGCAGCACATTAAAAGGAAAGAAAACACCTCTAGTGCCAGGAACAAGACGCCATGGGCTTCAACCGGGTCCAAGGGGGCTGAGAAGAACAAATCCATTGAAGTGGAAAACCGGTTCAAGAAGAGCCAAACCGACCAGTCCAAACCAGGTTCATCCGAACCAGTAAGGGACAAACACAAGCTCAAAGAACTCGTGATATTACTTGTTTCAAATGTCAGGGGAAGGGGGACTACGCCCGGGACTGTCCGAACAAGCGTGTCATGATCCTTAAGGCAGACGGCGAGTATGAGTCCCAAGATGAGGCCGATGTAGAGATGGCTGACTCAGGGGAGACGAGATAGTGGACTATGCTGAAACTGGTGAGCTACTGGTGGTCAGACGAGCTCTCAGTGCTCTCTTGATCCAGAAACCGTCCAACGAGAGAACATCTTCCATACTAGATGTAGCGTGGAAGGCAGGTATGTAGTCTAATTATTGATGGTGGCTCTTGCACTAACGTGGCCAGCAGGTACCTGTTGTTGAAAGGTTAGGACTAGCAAAAATTGCCACACCCCAGGCCATACAAGCTCAAGTGGCTCAATGATGAGACAGAGCTTAAAATCTCGGAGCAAGTTGTTGTTTCCTTTTGTATTGGTAAGTACCAGGACCAGGTGAAGTGTGATGTGGTTCCTATGCAAGCCGGACATCTACTGTTAGGGAGGCCTTGGCAGTTTGACAAGGAGACTATTCACCATGGGAGGACTAACATCTACAGCTTTACCCACAACAACAAGAAGCACAGCCTGGCTCCTCTCAGTCCACAAGAGGTGTACGAAATGCAGAGGGCCATGGATCAGTCTGGATTGTTTAGTAAAACTAACCTTTACATCTCTTCTAGTAAATTGATTAAATCATTGCAGCAAGACACACTGGTGCTACTAATGGTTTTCAAGGAGGTTGTTTTGCAGGTTTTGAGGCACCAGATTGTCCCGCTGAGATGCAAGGACTAATGGACCAGTACAGGAAAAGGACGTGTTCCTGAAGAGGATACCAGCCGGCTTCCACCCCTCCGAGGGCATCGAACATCAGATAGACTTTGTGCCAGGCGCCCCACTTCCAAAAGAGACGCATCCCTTACCGAGTCAAGCCGGAGGAGGCTAAGGCGCTGGAGAGAAGAGAGACAGGCGCCAATACCTCAGGAAAGTGGGGTACATTCGCGAGGAGTCTCAGCCCATGTGTCAAGTACCTTCCTATGTGGTTGCCTAAGACGGATTGGAACATGGCGTATGTGTGTGACTTGCACGGCCATCAACAAC
>NW_026016265.1:7500-9673 GCF_020379485.1 Brassica napus | reverse complement strand
AGTAAATTGTTCCCGGTTTGTTCAATCATTTGATACCAGAGTCATTCTGTGATAAATGATCATATGAGTCCGACTCAATAGAATTTGATCATCCTTTTTTCTGCCTTAAGTGGAGAACGGAACCAAGAATTCTCTTTCTTTATCATCAATCGAATCACTGTTCGCGACCCAGGATTCTATTTATCATCAATCCAATCACCGCTCACGTTTTTTTTTTTTCTATCAATGAATAGATGTCTTTACTTGTATGACTTAGATGTCTCGTATTTCTCGAAAAAGTGATTCGATTGATGGGATTTGGTATGATACTTATGAGATCGATGATATCGATGAAGTTTATTTTCAAATCTGTCTTCTTAGAACGTATTGATTTGACCCCATAAGCGGGATCACCACCCCATAGCATGTTGCCGCCAGAACCCGTATTTCTTCTAGACAATCTCCTAATTGTTCCAGAGCAACTAGAAAAAGATTCTTTAACCAGAAAGAATTCTGTTCAGATGTAGGATACCTATCCAGAAGTTTTCGCAACTCAATCATGTATGATGGAATCATCAAAGATTTGATCTTTTCGAACTCTGTCTGTAACTCACTATAGGCTCGGGAAACAAAGAGAAGATGTGTACGAACGATATATCCAGCAACAAGAAGAAGGAAAAGGATTGAATAGAGGACCTCACGAACATTTGGCGATCTCAGATGTGTCGATATCAACGATGACTCATTATTTCGATGAATCATTTCTTCGGACAGAAGAAGATTATGTAAAGACTTACTCGAAATCTCACTTATCAGATTCCTTTGTGGAAGACACAATTTTTTCTGAAGAATTCGCCATGATATATCTAATCCATACATAATATCATGAAAAATGGATACAAATTTTTGACTGCTACTTAGTATCCGCAATAGGTCTGAAAAAATATCTAAAAATATCAAATTTAGATATTTGTACCCTGTCGAAGTAAAGAACCATGGCATATATGTTTGGAATAGATTCCATTTTGAGAGAGTTGAAAAAGCACTATCTCGTTGAAAGGTTCTATCCATCTGCCCTTTGTCAACGCATTTTTTTAGGCAAAGACTCCGTTTTTTCCTCTGTAAATATTTCTCAGAACATGGAGTGTGAATCAAACCCACGTTTGAATTGAAATTGAGATACTGATGCAAGCTCTTCTCTTCTGAATCGGATAGATTCATATCTGAAAGAGTTTGACAATACGTTCTTTCCAAATTTACTCTTTGTCCCTCTATTAGAGGTGTTCCAGAAATGTCTGCAATCGAGTAAATAGCTCTACGAACTAATGGATCGGATCGAATTGGAAAATGGAAAGATTTGTACAAGTTATACCTTTCGTCACCACTTTGTGGAAAATCGTTAGATATGAATATGTTAGATACCTGTGACTCGATTGACGAAGGTGAAATAGTATCTCTCTCCAAAAAAGCATGTTTTTTTTTACCACCACACGAAGAAAATATTTTGTTGTGAATGAACAAGATAGTGAGGAATTGTCCATACGTAAAATCAGAATTATTGAGACGGGCCTTTTCCACATAAAAAGGGAATCTTTTGTTACAATAGAAGCAGAAGTGATGTGGATTATTCAAGAATCGAAGTCGATTTGCTTTAGAAAAAGAAGATATCAATGAACTTCTCTGAAATGGTTTCACGGGATTCAGCCAATTGTCTTGATCGTGGGATACGATTGAGAAATAGGAATCCGTGTTATCAAAAGATTTCCTGCGATTCTTTCTAGTATGGAATGAGTCAATCATCCACTTTGGTATCTTATTGAACAAAAATGGTGATATTGTTCCTCCATTGATCAAGAATTTCGATTTTTGAGAAGTATTATGATCATCCAATAAAAAGGGTTTCAATTTTTTAAAATGAACGATTTGAAGACCTATTGATTCTAACAACTGATTGCAGGGTTGATCGTTCGGACCTTTCAATTCATAGATGTGGATCTCAGACCTATGAATGGGGATATTCTCGAAACTCACAAAGAAAAAAGGAAGTGAGTTAGACAAAAAGAGAAGTAACTTGGACAAAAAACGAAGTAACTTGGACAAAAGAAACGAAGTGACTTAGACAAATCTTTTTTATCAATAACCTCAGACCAATCAATCGAATATTGATTAATACATAATCGATCGAACACTACTT
>NW_026016264.1:10000-13410 GCF_020379485.1 Brassica napus | reverse complement strand
TTCGTATCAACCCAACAAAACTAGCTAAGGGGATGGGGCTAAGGGGAGCGAAAGGGTTTTTCTGATAATGAGCAAGGAAAAATACAAACAACACGAAGTGTAAGGGATAAATAATGGGGTACCGTCTTTCTGCTAAACAGGATGTATTGAACTCATAATCATTAGATACTTTTATGAATGTCAACTAAGTATCGTAAGTAAATTGTTCCCGGTTGTTCAATCATTTGATAACCAGAGTCATTCTTTGATAAATGATCACTATGAGTCAGACTCAATAGAATTTGATCAATCCTTTTTTCTGCCCTTAAGGTGGAGAACTGAACCAAGAATTCTCTTTCTTTATCATCAATCGAATCACTGTTCGCGACCCAGGATTCTATTTTATCATCAATCCAATCACCGCTCACGTTTTTTCTTTTTCTTATCAATGAATAGATGTCTTTACTTGTATGACTTAGATGTCTCGTATTTCTCGAAAAAGTGATTCGATTGATGGGATTTGGTATGATACTTATGAGATCGATGATATCGATGAAGTTTATTTTCAAATCTGTCTTCTTAGAACGTATTGATTTGACCCCATAAGCGGGATCACCACCCCATAGCATGTTGCCGCCAGAACCCCGTATTTCTTCTAGACAATCTCCTAATTGTTCCAGAGCAACTAGAAAAAGATTCTTTAACCAAAAAATTCTGTTCAGATGTAGGATACCTATCCAGAAGTTTTCGCAACTCAATCATGTATGATGGAATCATCAAAGATTTGATCTTTTCGAACTCTGTCTGTAACTCACTATAGGCTCGGGAAACAAAGAGAAGATGTGTACGAACGATATATCCAGCAACAAGAAGAAGGAAAAGGATTGAATAGAGGACCTCACGAACATTTGGCGATCTCAGATGTGTCGATATCAACGATGACTCATTATTTCGATGAATCATTTCTTCGGACAGAAGAAGATTATGTAAAGACTTACTCGAAATCTCACTTATCAGATTCCTTTGTGGAAGACACAATTTTTTCTGAAGAATTCGCCATGATATATCTAATCCATACATAATATCATGAAAAATGGATACAAATTTTTGACTGCTACTTAGTATCCGCAATAGGTCTGAAAAAATATCTAAAAATATCAAATTTAGATATTTGTACCCTGTCGAAGTAAAGAACCATGGCATATATGTTTGGAATAGATTCCATTTTGAGAGAGTTGAAAAAGCACTATCTCGTTGAAAGGTTCTATCCATCTGCCCTTTGTCAACGCATTTTTTTAGGCAAAGACTCCGTTTTTTCCTCTGTAAATATTTCTCAGAACATGGAGTGTGAATCAAACCCACGTTTGAATTGAAATTGAGATACTGATGCAAGCTCTTCTCTTCTGAATCGGATAGATTCATATCTGAAAGAGTTTGACAATACGTTCTTTCCAAATTTACTCTTTGTCCCTCTATTAGAGGTGTTCCAGAAATGTCTGCAATCGAGTAAATAGCTCTACGAACTAATGGATCGGATCGAATTGGAAAATGGAAAGATTTGTACAAGTTATACCTTTCGTCACCACTTTGTGGAAAATCGTTAGATATGAATATGTTAGATACCTGTGACTCGATTGACGAAGGTGAAATAGTATCTCTCTCCAAAAAAGCATGTTTTTTTTTACCACCACACGAAGAAAATATTTTGTTGTGAATGAACAAGATAGTGAGGAATTGTCCATACGTAAAATCAGAATTATTGAGACGGGCCTTTTCCACATAAAAGGGAATCTTTTGTTACAATAGAAGCAGAAGTGATGTGGATTATTCAAGAATCGAAGTCGATTTGCTTTAGAAAAAGAAGATATCAATGAACTTCTCTGAAATGGTTTCACGGGATTCAGCCAATTGTCTTGATCGTGGGATACGATTGAGAAATAGGAATCCGTGTTATCAAAAGATTTCCTGCGATTCTTTCTAGTATGGAATGAGTCAATCATCCACTTTGGTATCTTATTGAACAAAAATGGTGATATTGTTCCTCCATTGATCAAGAATTTCGATTTTTGAGAAGTATTATGATCATCCAATAAAAAGGGTTTCAATTTTTTAAAATGAACGATTTGAAGACCTATTGATTCTAACAACTGATTGCAGGGTTGATCGTTCGGACCTTTCAATTCATAGATGTGGATCTCAGACCTATGAATGGGGATATTCTCGAAACTCACAAAGAAAAAAGGAAGTGAGTTAGACAAAAAGAGAAGTAACTTGGACAAAAAACGAAGTAACTTGGACAAAAGAAACGAAGTGACTTAGACAAATCTTTTTTATCAATAACCTCAGACCAATCAATCGAATATTGATTAATACATAATCGATCGAACACTACTTGAAAACGGCTCTTCCGCTCAGAAACGAAATGTTTCAAATGCTCCTGGAAATTCTTGCTCCCATTGGACCATTTGTATCTATATGCATTAGGATCCCGATTTATGGATCTCTCGGTTCGAGAAAGAAAAATAAGAGGATCGAACCATTTCTTCTGACTCTTTTTCAAATTCGATAAATGTTGGTTGATCGTATCTTTCATTATAGTTCTATGATTCAGAGTATCATTTCCTATTAGATCCCTTTGAATTCCATATTCGAAGTTGCGATCAGGTCTCTTCATTAAAAAGAATCGATTCAATACATTTCTTATGTACCCATAGGGACTATATTGGAATTGGATTTGAATCAGATTTCGGATCAATCTATATTGATTGACTGCCTCCATTATGTTGTTGCTAGCAAATACCACTCTTTTTGGTTTTGGATCTTCAAAAAAATTCCCGCAGGAGATCCGGACCCAATTTTTTCTGATCCTTCGATAAAAAGATTCATTTTCTTCATAAAAAATAGGAGGTAGAACCAATAAAGATTTCTTTTTCAATTCATCCCTGGAGTTGAAAACCTCCTTCAAGAATTGTCTTTGATCCAATCCGTAGGAATCAATAGAAAAGGCAAATCCCTTATGATACACCAGATCCGGCTCGGTTATTGATAGAGTGAATAGATCTGCCATTTCTTGAAATCTCTCTTCTGACTCAAAATCGTGGCGTAACGTGTATCCCCCCCTCTTCCGTTCATGGAATAGATGAAATAAATAAAAAAATGGATTTTTGTTCAAGAATGAAATCTTATTGGAACTGTCCATATCCAGTTCATCCTTCGGAACCGTATCACATCCCAGATCTGATGAAATAGGATGAATTGAGACGGTATTTTGTAAATACGTAATTATCTTGAATATATTAACTATTTCTTTATTTTCCGATCGCCTGGAAGGGACAAAAGAAACATCTTGTTCTTTCTTCAACAATTTCTGATCCCTAGTGGACCTCTCAGTAGGATTCGAACCCAGATGAAGTTCTGACCATCTGTCAGAG
>NW_026016264.1:0-2500 GCF_020379485.1 Brassica napus | reverse complement strand
CAGATTTTGTGATCAAATCTTCATCGACTTAACGAATGTGCCAATATCAGTCAAACAGATTCTGTTCGTACATTCGCAAATTTAAGCGTTTTCACATTTAGTAGAACTATATTTTTTTTGTCGCATAATCCGCATTTTCCAAGACATAGGGCGCGTTTCATTATAATCTATTTAAACCGTGATCATAAGCAAGTACATAACATATAGTCCCGAAAAAAAGTGGAATAGAAAACTCTGTTGACGAGCCCCGATCGAACTCTAAATATCCTTGAAATTCTCCCATTTGGATATTAAAATTCGATTTGGAACTAAAAAGTAAAGTCTTTATTTTCTTGAAGTTCTGAAATGACACATAGTGCGAATATACAGTCAAAATAAGGTAGTTAGATTACAAGAAAGCACTAATACCTAAATAACAGGTAGGACTGCTAACTGGATTCTCTATCTTTAAGAGGTTTCTGTTCGTTATATTATAAAATAACAAAACAAGATGATTAGAAATCCTTTAGTTTTTTAACCTAATCGCTCTTTTGATTTGGAATATATCTATATATTTTTTTTTATCAATATACTGCTTCTTTTACACTCCATCTACAACCTAACCCAAACGGACTAGGTAAAAAATAATTAGGACTCACGAAAAATTGATAATAACACGCAAGAAAAAAATTCCTTCCCATACCCGTATTAGGTACTAATCTATTTTTAACATTTAATTAGATCGGGTAATTTTTTCAAATTACGAATGGAAGCTCGTTTCTTTTTTTTTTTCTTAGAATAAGGAAAACTGGTTTTTTATCCATCCATTTATATTTATTCACTCGACCCAAATTGGAATTCTTCTTTTTTTTTTTTTATTTTCTATCGGTACACATCTTGTCGAAAATAAAAAAAATGTTATCTGAATTCTCCCTTGATACGACATGCTATTTTTCCGTTCATTCCTTTCAGATCAGTCGTGGTCTTACAAACTCTACCGCGGATCTGGACGAATCCTTTTCTTCATACAAATGGTGTAAAAGATGCTAGTCGCACTTAAAAGCCGAGTACTCTACCGTTGAGTTTAGCAACCCCCCCCACAAAAAAAAGCAAGTACTGCAAATATGTAGATACAACCAAATAAAGAAAAAAGAAAAATCCAGTCATGTGTGCGTCAGGGAGAATAGATCTATTTCTCTATGAGAGAATTATTTTGGGTCCATACACTGTTTGTCAATATGATTGTAAATTTTTAATATAGCAAAGAATAGAAAAAATAAAAAAGTTTAACCCCCTGGTTTGTGAGTTCATACAAGGAATGAAAAACTAAGCCGAATAGGATAATCTCAATCTTTCTATTTCTATATATATTAATATATTATTTATTATACAGTATGATTTTATATATTTTCTATACAATAATTCTATACAATAAAATTTTGTATTTATACAAAATTTAGAATTTCTATAAATCCAAAAATTTTTTAATAATTTGTTTTTTTATTATAAAACATGGTAGTTTTTAGGCAGGATATTTGTTAGTTTTCATACCTTTAGGAAGAATACTAATAATAAATGGAAATTCTAATAAATCAAAATAAATATGATGGAAACGAAAGAGGAGGAAAGAAAAGAGTAGATCAAATTTTATACCAAGCTATATATGAGTCTTTAACATCCTCTTTTTTATAGTTCATTAATTCAATTTCGTTTTATTAAGACTTAATTCCGTAAAAATCCCTGCCTTCTTTGAAATATCATGAACTGTTTCTTGTTGGTTGAGCGCCCTTTTTAAGGAAATCGAGAATAGCAGGAAGATTTAAATAAGTTTGATTAGTTATCGGATCATAAAACCCCACCTTCCGAAGATCTCTTCCTTCTCTTCGGGATCGAACATCAATTGCAACGATTCGATAATGGCTCATTGGGATAGATGTATATGAATAATACCCCCCCCCGAGAAACGTATACGAGGCTTTGGCCTCATACGGCTCGAGAAAAAAATGCAATGAGTATAAGTTAACTCTCTTTATAAAATTCAAACATTAAATTAATTAGCCAGTATTGAAACCCTAACTATTTTTTTTCATAAAAAGCGTTCGTAACATTCGTACTCTCGTAACTCAAGTTAAATAACTCTCCAATATCTCACCAGAGACTCCTTAAGTACTCTGTTTTATTGAGTAGTCTCTAACCTTTTTTTGTTTGTCTCATTTTTTCGAATCAATTTTGATTCTTCATTCTGATCTAGTTGTTCAAACAATTGAAAAGGGATTTCCTTGTTTCAGGATTCTTTATCCTTACTTTGAATCTTTGGGTTTAGACATTACTACTTTCGGTGATCTTGATCGTTTTATTAAAAAAGGGCAGCAACAAGCCCCTTATTTTTGTTTATGATTTCTTTTCTTTCTATCAAAGAATCATACAAACGCTTGATTCACGCATGATAGACTTTTAATTCAAAGAATTTTACACTTTTACGAAATTTCCTTTTCCATTGTAAAATTACTTGAAAGGGCTT
>NW_026016263.1:0-18198 GCF_020379485.1 Brassica napus | reverse complement strand
TTATTAATACAAACATATTGCTAAAAATTAAAGACTCAATATCCAAATATATTCTTGTTATCCTAATTTTAAATCAAATCCCCAATTCGAGTATTGTTCAATAAATGAAAATTCCAAAAAATAGCAGGTTTAAGAAATATTTCAAAATCCACAATTGAGGTAAAAATTCTGAAAGAATACTCAACTATCCAAAAATATGTTATCCTAATCTTATCAGAAACCCACAATCTAGTATTTGTTCAATAAATGAAAACTTTCCAAAAATAGCAGGTTTTTTAAGAAAATTATTAAAAACAACAAAGTTGAAAAATTTCAATAATTCACCCAAAAATGACTAATTAAAACATTATTCCAAAATAGAGATTTTTAAAAACCATTTCCAAATAATATTTTTAAGAAATTTAATACAAACATTGTTAAAAATTCTGAAAGAATACTCCCCAAATACTTGTTATCTAATTCTAAATCAGAAATCCAAATCTAGAGTATTGTTCAATAAATGAAAACTTTCCAAATAGTCAGTTTAAGAAAATTATTTAAAATACAACATATTGATGAAAAATTCTGAAATAATCACTTCCTATCCTCAAAAATGATCCTAATTTCTAAATCCAAAAACAAATCTAGAGTATTGGTTCAATAAATGAAAACTTTCCAAATAGCAGTTTTAAGAAAATAATTTAAAAAAATACCATATTGTTGAAAAAAGAATACTAATATCTCCAAAAATTCTTGTTATCCTAATTTCTAAATCACAAACCCAAATCTAGAGTATTGTTCAATAAATGAAAACTTTCCAAAAATAGCAGTTTTAAGAAAATTATTTAAAAAACCACATATTGATGAAAATCTGAAAGAATATCACTATCCTAAAAATTCTTGTTATCCTAATTTCTAATCAAAACCCCTAGAGTATTGTTCAATAAATGAAAACTTTCCAAAAATAGCAGTTTTAAGAAAATTATTTAAAATAACAATATGATGAAAATTCTGAAAGAATACTCAGCTATCCAAAAATATTCTTGTTATCCTCTTCTAAATACCCTCCATCTAGAGTATTGGTCAATAAATGAAAACTTTCCAAAAAATAGCAGTTTTAAGAAAATTATTTATACAACCATTTAAAAATTCTGAAATAACTATCCAAAATATTCGTTTTTAAATTAACTAACTCAAAATCTAGAGTAGAGTTCAATAAATGAAAACTTTCCAAAAATAGTTTTAAGAAAATTTAAAAATACAATTGATGAAAAATTCTGAAAGAATACTCACTATCCAAAAATATTCTTGTTATCCTAATTTCTAAATCACAAATCCAAATCTAGAGTATTGTTCAATAAATGAAAACTTTCCAAAAATAGCAGTTTTAAGAAAATTATAATAAAACATAAATTGATGAAAATTCTGAAAGAATACTCAACTATCCAAAAATATCTTTTATCCTAATTTCTAAATCACAATTCCAAATCTAGAGTATTGGTTCAATAAATGAAAATTTCCAAAAATAGCAGTTTTAAGAAAATTATTTAAAAATACAACATATTGTTGAAAAATTCTGAAAGAATACTCAGCTATCCAAAAATATTCTTGTTATCTAATTTCTAAATCACAAACCAAATCTAGAGTATTGGTTCAATAAATGAAAAACTTTCCAAAAATAGCAGTTTAAGAAAAATTTAAAAATACAACATATGATGAAAAATTCTGAAAAATACTCAACTATCCAAATATTTTGTTATCCTAATTTCTAAATCACAAAACCCAATCTAAGTATTGTTCAATAAATGAAAACTTCCAAAAATAGCAGGTTTTAAGAAAATTATTTAAAAATACAACATATTTGAAAAATTCTGAAAGAATACTCAACTATCCAAAATATTCTTGTTATCCTAATTTCTAAATCACAAACCCCAAATCTAGAGTATTGTTCAATAAATGAAAACTTTCCAAAAATAGCATTTTAGAAAATTATTTAAAAATACAACATATTGATGAAAAATTCTGAAAGATACTCAACTATCCAAAAATATTCTTGTTATCCTAATTTCTAATCACAAACCCAAATCTAGAGTATTTGTTAATAAATGAAAATTTCCAAAAATAGCAGGTTTTAAGAAAATTATTTAAAATACAACATATTGATGAAAATTCTGAAAGAATACAACTATCCAAAAATATTCTTGTTATCCTAATTTCTAAATCACAAACCCAAATCTAGAGTATGGTTCAAAATGAAACTTTCCAAAATAGCAGTTTTTAAGAAAATTATTAAAAATACAACATATTGATGAAAATTCTGAAAGAATACTCACTATCCAAAAATATTCTTGTTATCCTAATTTCTAAATCAGAAACCCAAATCTAGAGTATTGTTCAATAAATGAAAACTTTCAAAAATAGCTTTTTAAGAAAATTATTTAAAAATACAACATATTGATGAAAAATTCTGAAAGAATACTCAACTATCCAAAAATATTCTTGTTATCCTAATTTCTAATCACAAACCCAAATCTAGAGTATTGTTCAATAAATGAAAACTTTCCAAAAATAGCAGGTTTAAGAAAATTATTAAAATAACAACATATTGATGAAAATTCTGAAAAGAATACTATCCAAAAATATTCTTGTTATCCTAATTTCTAAATCAAACCCAAATCTAGAGTATTGTTCAATAAATGAAAACTTTCCAAAAATAGCAGTTTTTAAGAAATTATTTAAAAATACAACATATTGATGAAAAATTCTGAAAGAATACTCAACTATCCAAAAATATTCTTGTTATCCTAATTTCTAATCAGAAATCCAAATCTAGAGTTTGTTCAATAAATGAAAACTTTCCAAAAATAGCAGGTTTAAGAAAATTTTAAAAATACAACATATTGATGAAAATTCTGAAAGAATACTCACTATCCAAAAATATTCTTGTTATCCTAATTTCTAAATCAAAAAACCCAAATCTAGAGTATTGGTTCAATAAATGAAAACTTTCCAAAAATAGCAGTTTTAAGAAAATATTTAAAAATACAACATATGTTGAAAAATTCTGAAAGAATACTCACTATCCAAAATATTCTTGTTATCCTAATTTCTAAATCACAATTCCAAATCTAGAGTTGTTCAATAAATGAAAACTTTCCAAAAATAGCAGTTTTAAGAAAATTATTAAAAATACAACATATTGAAAAATTCTGAAAGAATACTCAACTATCCAAAATATTCTTGTTATCCTTCTAAATCACAAATTCCAAATCTAGATATGTTCAATAAATGAAAACTTTCCAAAAATAGCAGGTTTAAGAAAATTATTTAAAATACAAATATTGAGAAAAATTCTGAAAGAATACTCAACTATCCAAAAATATTCTTGTTATCCTAATTTCTAAATCACAAATTCCAAATCTAGAGTATTGGTTCAATAAATGAAAACTTTCCAAAAATAGCAGTTTTAAGAAAATTATTTAAAAATACAACATATTGATGAAAAATTCTGAAAGAATACTCAACTATCCAAAAATATTCTTGTTATCCTAATTTCTAAATCACAAATTCCAAATCTAGAGTTTGGTTCAATAAATGAAAACTTTCCAAAAATAGCAGTTTTAAGAAAATTATTTAAAAATACAACATATTGTTGAAAAATTCTGAAAGAATACTCAACTATCCAAAAATATTCTTGTTATCCTAATTTCTAAATCACAAAATTCCAAATCTAGAGTATTGTTCAATAAATGAAAACTTTCCAAAAATAGCAGGTTTTAAGAAATTATTTAAAAATACAACATATTGATGAAAAATTCTGAAAGAATACTCAACTATCCAAAAATATTCTTGTTATCCTAATTTTAAATCCAAAACCAAATCTAGAGTATTTGTTCAATAAATGAAAACTTTCCAAAAATAGCAGGTTTTAAGAAAATTATTTAAAAATACAACATATTGATGAAAAATTCTGAAAGAATACTCAGCTATCCAAAAATTCTTGTTATCCTAATTCTAAATCACAAAACCCAATCTAGAGTATTGTTCAATAAATGAAAACTTTCCAAAATAGCAGTTTTTTAAGAAATTATTTAAAAATACAACATATTGATGAAAAATTCTGAAAGAATACTCAACTATCCAAAAATATTCTTGTTATCCTAATTTCTAAATCACAAAACCCAAATCTAGAGTATTGTTCAATAAATGAAAACTTTCCAAAAATAGCAGGTTTAAGAAAATTATTTAAAAATACAACATATTGATGAAAAATTCTGAAAGAATACTCAACTATCCAAAAATATTCTTGTTATCCTAATTTCTAAATCACAAACCCAATCTAGAGTATTTGTTCAATAAATGAAAACTTTCCAAAAATAGCAGGTTTAAGAAATTATTTAAAAAAACAACATATTGATGAAAAATTCTGAAAGAATACTCAACTATCCAAAAATTCTTGTTATCCTAATTTCTAAATCACAAACCCAAAAGAGTAGATTTGTTCAATAAATGAAAACTTTCCAAAAATAGCAGGTTTAAGAAAATTATTTAAAATACAACATATTGATGAAAAATTCTGAAAGAATACTCAACTATCCAAAAATATTCTTGTTATCCTAATTTCTAAATCACAAAATTCCAAATCTAGAGTATTGGTTCAATAAATGAAAACTTTCCAAAATAGCAGGTTTTAAGAAAATTATTTAAAATACAACATATTGATGAAAAATTCTGAAAGAATACTCAACTATCCAAAAATATTCTTGTTATCCTAATTCTAAATCACAAATTCCAAATCTAGAGTATTGGTTCAATAAATGAAAACTTCCAAAAATAGCAGTTTTAAGAAAATTATTTAAAAATACAACATATTGATGAAAAATTCTGAAAGAATACTCAACTATCCAAAAATATTCTTGTTATCCTAATTTCTAAATCACAAAATTCCAAATCTAGAGTATTGTTCAATAAATGAAAACTTTCCAAAAATAGCAGTTTTTAAGAAAATTATTTAAAAATACAACATATGAAAAATTCTGAAAGAATACTCAACTATCCAAAAATATTCTTGTTATCCTATTTCTAAATCACAAAACCAAATCTAGAGTATGTTCAATAAATGAAAACTTTCCAAAAATAGCAGTTTTAAGAAAATTATTTAAAAATACAACATATTGATGAAAATTCTGAAAGAATACTCAACTATCCAAAAATATCTTGTTATCCTAATTTCTAAATCACAAAACCCAAATCTAGAGTATTTGTTCAATAAATGAAAACTTTCCAAAAATAGCAGTTTTTAAGAAAATTATTTAAAAATACAACATATTGATGAAAAATTCTGAAAGAATACTCAACTATCCAAAAATATTCTTGTTATCCTAATTCTAAATCAAAACCCAAATCTAGAGTATTGTTCAATAAATGAAAACTTTCCAAAAATAGCAGCAGTTTTAAGAAAATTATTTAAAAATACAACATATTGATGAAAAATTCTGAAAGAATACTCAACTATCCAAAAATCTCTGTTATCCTAATTTCTAAATCACAATTCCAAATCTAGAGTATTGGTTCAATAAATGAAAACTTTCCAAAAATAGCAGTTTTAAGAAAATTATTTAAAAATACAACATATTGTTGAAAAATTCTGAAAAAATACTCAACTATCCAAAATATTCTTGTTATCCTAATTTCTAAATCACAAAACCCAAATCTAGAGTATTGTTCAATAAATGAAAACTTTCCAAAAATAGCAGTTTTTAAGAAAATTATTTAAAAATACAACATATTGATGAAAAATTCTGAAAGAATACTCAACTATCCAAAAATATTCTTGTTATCCTAATTTCTAAATCACAAATTCCCAAATCTAGAGTATTGGTTCAATAAATGAAAACTTTCCAAAAATAGCAGTTTTAAAAAATTATTTAAAAATACAACATATTGTTGAAAAATTCTGAAAGAATACTCAGCTATCCAAAAATATTCTTGTTATCCTAATTTCTAAATCACAAAACCAAATCTAGAGTATTGTTCAATAAATGAAAACTTTCCAAAAATAGCAGGTTTTTAAGAAAATTATTTAAAAATACAACATATTGATGAAAAATTCTGAAAGAATACTCAACTATCCAAAAATTCTTGTTATCCTAATTTCTAAATCACAAACCCAAATCTAGAGTATTTGTTCAATAAATGAAAACTTTCCAAAAAAGCAGTTTTAAGAAAATTATTTAAAAATACAACATATGATGAAAAATTCTGAAAGAATACTCAACTATCCAAAAATATTCTTGTTATCCTAATTTCTAAATCACAAATTCCAAATCTAGAGTATTGTTCAATAAATGAAAACTTTCCAAAAATAGCAGGTTTAAGAAAATTATTTAAAAATACAACATATTGATGAAAATTCTGAAAGAATACTCAACTATCCAAAAATATTCTTGTTATCCTAATTTCTAAATCACAAATCCAAATCTAGAGTATTGGTTCAATAAATGAAAACTTTCCAAAAATAGCAGGTTTTAAGAAAATTATTTAAAAATACAACATATTGATGAAAAATTCTGAAAGAATACTCAACTATCCAAAAATATTCTTGTTATCCTTCTTAAATCACAAAACCCAAATCTAGAGTATTGGTTCAATAAATGAAAACTTTCCAAAAATAGCAGTTTTTAAGAAAATTATTTAAAAATACAACATATTGATGAAAAATTCTGAAAGAATACTCAACTATCCAAAAATATTCTTGTTATCCTAATTTCTAAATCACAAAATTCCAAATCTAGAGTATTTGTTCAATAAATGAAAACTTTCCAAAATAGCAGGTTTTAAGAAAATTATTTAAAAATACAACATATTGATGAAAAATTCTGAAAGAATACTCAGCTATCCAAAAATATTCTTGTTATCCTAATTTCTAAATCACAAATTCCAAATCTAGAGTTTGTTCAATAAATGAAAACTTTCCAAAAATAGCAGTAGTTTTAAGAAATTATTTAAAAATACAACATATTGATGAAAAATTCTGAAAGAATACTCAACTATCCAAAAATATTCTTGTTATCCTAATTTCTAAATCACAAAACCCATCTAGAGTATTTGTTCAATAAATGAAAACTTTCCAAAAATAGCAGTTTTTAAGAAAATTATTAAAAATACAACATATTGATGAAAAATTCTGAAAGAATACTCAACTATCCAAAAATATTCTTGTTATCCTAATTTCTAAATCACAAATTCCAAATCTAGAGTATTGGTTCAATAAATGAAAACTTTCCAAAAATAGCAGTTTTAAGAAAATTATTAAAAATACAACAATGTTTGAAAAATTCTGAAAGAATACTCAACTATCAAAAATATTCTTGTTATCCTAATTTCTAAATCACAAATTCCAAATCTAGAGTATTGGTTCAATAAATGAAAACTTTCCAAAAATAGCAGTTTTTAAGAAAATATTTAAAAATACAACATATTGATGAAAAATTCTGAAAGAATACTCAACTATCCAAAAATATTCTTGTTATCCTAATTTCTAAATCACAAATTCCAAATCTAGAGTATTGGTTCAATAAATGAAAACTTTCCAAAAATAGCGTTTTAAGAAAATTATTTAAAAATACAACATATTGTTGAAAAATTCTGAAAAAGAATACTCAACTATCCAAAAATATTCTTGTTATCCTAATTTCTAAATCACAAATTCCAAATCTAGAGTATTGGTTCAATAAATGAAAACTTTCCAAAAATAGCAGTTTTTAAGAAAATTATTTAAAAATACAACATATTGTTGAAAAATTCTGAAAGAATACTCAAAATAAAAAAAATATTCTTGTTATCCTAATTTCTAAATCACAAAACCCAAATCTAGAGTATTGTTCAATAAATGAAAACTTTCCAAAAATAGCAGGTTTAAGAAATTATTTAAAAATACAACATATTGATGAAAAATTCTGAAAGAATACTCAACTATCCAAAAATATTCTTGTTATCCTAATTTCTTAATCACAAAACCCAAATCTAGAGTATTTGTTCAATAAATGAAAACTTTCCAAAAATAGCAGGTTTTAAGAAAATTATTTAAAAATACAACATATTGATGAAAATTCTGAAAGAATACTCAACTATCCAAAAATATTCTTGTTATCCTAATTTCTAAATCACAAAACCCAAATCTAGAGTATTTGTTCAATAAATGAAAACTTTCCAAAAATAGCAGGTTTTAAGAAAATTATTTAAAAATACAACATATTGATGAAAAATTCTGAAAGAATACTCAACTATCCAAAAATATTCTTGTTATCCTAATTTCTAAATCAGAAATCCTAAATCTAGAGTATTTGTTCAATAAATGAAAAGTTTCCAAAAATAGCAGGTTTTAAGAAAATTATTAAAAAATACACATATTGATGAAAAATTCTGAAAGAATACTCAACTATCCAAAAATATTCTTGTTATCCTAATTTCTTAATCAGAAATTCCAAATCTAGAGTATTGTTCAATAAATGAAAACTTTCCAAAAATAGCAGGTTTTAAGAAAATTATTTAAAAATACAACATATTGATGAAAAATTCTGAAAGAATACTCAACTATCCAAAAATATTCTTGTTATCCTAATTTCTAAATCAGAAATTCCAAATCTAGAGTATTGGTTCAATAAATGAAAACTTTCCAAAAATAGCAGTTTTTAAGAAAATTATTTAAAAATACAACATATTGATGAAAAATTCTGAAAGAATACTCAACTATCCAAAAATATTCTTGTTATCCTAATTTCTAAATCACAAAACCCAAATCTAGAGTATTGGTTCAATAAATGAAAACTTTCCAAAAATAGCAGGTTTTAAGAAAATTATTTAAAAATACAACATATTGTTGAAAAATTCTGAAAGAATACTCAGCTATCCAAAAATATTCTTGTTATCCTAATTTCTAAATCACAAAACCCAAATCTAGAGTATTTGTTCAATAAATGAAAACTTTCCAAAAATAGCAGGTTTTAAGAAAATTATTTAAAAATACAACATATTGATGAAAAATTCTGAAAGAATACTCAACTATCCAAAAATATTCTTGTTATCCTAATTTCTAAATCACAAACCCAAATCTAGAGTATTGGTTCAATAAATGAAAACTTTCCAAAAATAGCAGGTTTTAAGAAAATTATTTAAAAATACAACATATTGATGAAAAATTCTGAAAGAATACTCAACTATCCAAAAATATTCTTTTATCCTAATTTCTAAATCACAAACCCAAATCTAGAGTATTGGTTCAATAAATGAAAACTTTCCAAAAATAGCAGTTTTTAAGAAAATTATTTAAAAATACAACATATTGATGAAAAATTCTGAAAGAATACTCAACTATCCAAAAATATTCTTGTTATCCTAATTTCTAAATCAGAAATCCTAAATCTAGAGTATTTGTTCAATAAATGAAAACTTTCCAAAAATAACAGGTTTTAAGAAAATTATTTAAAAATACAACATATTGATGAAAATTTCTGAAAGAATACTCAACTATCCAAAATATTCTTGTTATCCTAATTTCTAAATCACAAATTCCAAATCTAGAGTATTGGTTCAATAAATGAAAACTTTCCAAAAATAGCAGGTTAAGAAAATTATTTAAAAATACAACATATTGATGAAAAATTCTGAAAGAATACTCAACTATCCAAAAATATTCTTGTTATCCTAATTTCTAAATCACAAAACCCAAATCTAGAGTATTTGTTCAATAAATGAAAACTTTCCAAAAATAGCAGGTTTTAAGAAAATTATTTAAAAATACAACATATTGATGAAAAATTCTGAAAGAATACTCAACTATCCAAAAATATTCTTGTTATCCTAATTTCTAAATCACAAATTCCAAATCTAGAGTATTGGTTCAATAAATGAAAACTTTCCAAAAATAGCAGTTTTAAGAAAATTATTTAAAAATACAACATATTGATGAAAAATTCTGAAAGAATACTCAACTATCCAAAAATATTCTTGTTATCCTAATTTCTAAATCAGAAATCCTAAATCTAGAGTATTTGTTCAATAAATGAAAACTTTCCAAAAATAGCAGTTTTTAAGAAAATATTTAAAAATACAACATATTGATGAAAAATTCTGAAAGAATACTCAACTATCCAAAAATATTCTTGTTATCCTAATTTCTAAATCACAAATTCCAAATCTAGAGTATTGTTCAATAAATGAAAACTTTAAAAATAGCAGAGTTTTTAAGAAATTATTTAAAAATACAACATATTGATGAAAAATTCTGAAAGAATACTCAACTATCCAAAAATATTCTTGTTATCCTAATTTCTAAATCACAAATTCCAAATCTAGAGTATTTGTTCAATAAATGAAAACTTTCCAAAAATAGCAGTTTTTAAGAAAATTATTTAAAAATACAACATATTGATGAAAAATTCTGAAAGAATACTCAACTATCCAAAAATATTCTTGTTATCCTTTTTAAATCACAAATTCCAAATCTAGAGTATTGTTCAATAAATGAAAACTTTCCAAAAATAGCAGTTTTAAGAAAATTATTTAAAAATACAACATATTGATGAAAAATTCTGAAAGAATACTCAACTATCCAAAAATATTCTTGTTATCCTAATTTCTAAATCACAAACCCAAATCTAGAGTATTGTTCAATAAATGAAAACTTTCCAAAAATAGCAGTTTTAAGAAAATTATTTAAAAATACAACATATTGATGAAAAATTCTGAAAGAATACTCAACTATCCAAAAATATTCTTGTTATCCTAATTTCTAAATCAGAAATTCAAATCTAGAGTATTGTTCAATAAATGAAAACTTTCCAAAAATAGCAGTTTTTAAGAAAATATTTAAAAATACAACATATTGATGAAAAATTCTGAAAGAATACTCAACTATCCAAAAATATTCTTGTTATCCTAATTTCTAAATCACAAATTCCAAATCTAGAGTATTGGTTCAATAAATGAAAACTTTCCAAAAATAGCAGTGTTTTAAGAAAATTATTTAAAAATACAACATATTGATGAAAAATTCTGAAAGAATACTCAACTATCCAAAAAATATTCTTGTTATCCTAATTTCTAAATCACAAAACCCAAATCTAGAGTATTGGTTCAATAAATGAAAACTTTCCAAAAATAGCAGTTTTTAAGAAAATTTAAAAAATACAACTATTGATGAAAAATTCTGAAAGAATACTCAACTATCCAAAAATATTCTTGTTATCCTAATTTCTAAATCACAAAACCCAAATCTAGAGTATTTGTTCAATAAATGAAAACTTTCCAAAAATAGCAGGTTTTAAGAAATTATTTAAAAATACAACATATTGATGAAAAATTCTGAAAGAATACTCAACTATCCAAAATATTCTTGTTATCCTAATTTCTAAATCAAAACCCAAATCTAGAGTATTTTTATAAATGAAAACTTTCCAAAAATAGCAGTTTTTAAGAAAATTATTTAAAAATACAACATATTGTTGAAAAATTCTGAAAGAATACTCAACTATCCAAAATATTCTTGTTATCCTAATTTCTAAATCAGAAATCCCAAATCTAGAGTATTTGTTCAATAAATGAAAACTTTCCAAAAATAGCAGGTTTAAGAAAATTATTTAAAAATACAACATATTGATGAAAAATTCTGAAAGAATACTCAACTATCCAAAAATATTCTTGTTATCCTAATTTCTAAATCACAAATTCCAAATCTAGAGTATTGGTTCAATAAATGAAAACTTTCCAAAAATAGCAGGTTTTAAGAAAATTATTTAAAAATACAACATATTGATGAAAAATTCTGAAAGAATACTCAACTATCCAAAAATATTCTTGTTATCCTAATTTCTAAATCAGAAATTCCAAATCTAGAGTATTGGTTCAATAAATGAAAACTTTCCAAAAATAGCAGTTTTAAGAAAATTATTTAAAAATACAACATATTGATGAAAAATTCTGAAAGAATACTCAACTATCCAAAAATATTCTTGTTATCCTAATTTCTAAATCACAAATTCCAAATCTAGAGTATTGGTTCAATAAATGAAAACTTTCCAAAAATAGCAGTTTTTAAGAATATTATTTAAAAATACAACATATTGTTGAAAAATTCTGAAAGAATACTCAGCTATCCAAAAATATTCTTGTTATCCTAATTTCTAAATCACAATTCCAAATCTAGAGTATTGGTTCAATAAATGAAAACTTTCCAAAAATAGCAGTTTTTAAGAAAATTATTTAAAAATACAACATATTGATGAAAAATTCTGAAAGAATACTCAACTATCCAAAAATATTCTTGTTATCCTAATTTCTAAATCACAAAACCCAAATCTAGAGTATTGTTCAATAAATGAAAACTTTCCAAAAATAGCAGTTTTTAAGAAAATTATTTAAAAATACAACATATTGATGAAAAATTCTGAAAGAATACTCAACTATCCAAAAATATTCTTGTTATCCTAATTTCTAAATCAAAACCCAAATCTAGAGTATTTGTTCAATAAATGAAAACTTTCCAAAAATAGCAGGTTTAAGAAAATTATTTAAAAATACAACATATTGATGAAAAATTCTGAAAGAATACTCAACTATCCAAAAATATTCTTGTTATCCTAATTTCTAAATCACAAATTCCAAATCTAGAGTATTGGTTCAATAAATGAAAACTTTCCAAAAATAGCAGTTTTTAAGAAAATTATTTAAAAATACAACATATTGATGAAAAATTCTGAAAGAATACTCAACTATCCAAAAATATTCTTGTTATCCTAATTTCTAAATCAGAAATTCCAAATCTAGAGTATTGTTCAATAAATGAAAACTTTCCAAAAATAGCAGTTTTAAGAAAATTATTTAAAAATACAACATATTGATGAAAAATTCTGAAAGAATACTCAACTATCCAAAAATATTCTTGTTATCCTAATTTCTAAATCACAAATTCCAAATCTACAGTATTTCTCTAATAAATGAAAACTTTCCAAAAATAGCAGTTTTTAAGAAAATTATTTAAAAATACAACATATTGTTGAAAAATTCTGAAAGAATACTCAGCTATCCAAAATATTCTTGTTATCCTAATTTCTAAATCACAAAACCCAAATCTAGAGTATTTGTTCAATAAATGAAAACTTTCCAAAAATAGCAGGTTTTAAGAAAATTATTTAAAAATACAACATATTGATGAAAAATTCTGAAAGAATACTCAACTATCCAAAAATATTCTTGTTATCCTAATTTCTAAATCACAAAACCAAATCTAGAGTATTTGTTCAATAAATGAAAACTTTCCAAAAATAGCAGGTTTTAAGAAAATTATTTAAAAATACAACATATTGATGAAAAATTCTGAAAGAATACTCAACTATCCAAAAATATTCTTGTTATCCTAATTTCTAAATCACAAAACCCAAATCTAGAGTATTGGTTCAATAAATGAAAACTTTCCAAAAATAGCAGTTTTTAAGAAAATTATTTAAAAATACAACATATTGATGAAAAATTCTGAAAGAATACTCAACTATCCAAAAATATTCTTGTTATCCTAATTCTAAATCAGAAATTCCAAATCTAGAGTATTTGTTCAATAAATGAAAACTTTCCAAAAATAGCAGGTTTTAAGAAAATTATTTAAAAATACAACATATTGATGAAAAATTCTGAAAGAATACTCAACTATCCAAAAATATTCTTGTTATCCTAATTTCTAAATCAGAAATTCCAAATCTAGAGTATTGGTTCAATAAATGAAAACTTTCCAAAAATAGCAAGGTTTTAAGAAAATATTTAAAAATACAACATATTGATGAAAAATTCTGAAAGAATACTCAACTATCCAAAAATATTCTTGTTATCCTTCTAAATCAGAAATTCCAAATCTAGAATATTGGTTCAATAAATGAAAACTTTTCAAAAATAGCAGTTTTAAGAAAATTATTTAAAAATACAACATATTGATGAAAAATTCTGAAAGAATACTCAACTATCCAAAAATATTCTTGTTATCCTAATTTCTAAATCACAAATTCCAAATCTAGAGTATTGGTTCAATAAATGAAAACTTTCCAAAAATAGCAGTTTTTAAGAAAATTATTTAAAAATACAACATATTGATGAAAAATTCTGAAAGAATACTCAACTATCCAAAAATATTCTTGTTATCCTAATTTCTAAATCACAAATTCCAAATCTAGAGTATTGGTTCAATAAATGAAAACTTTCCAAAAATAGCAGTTTTTAAGAAAATTATTTAAAAATACAACATATTGATGAAAAATTCTGAAAGAATACTCAACTATCCAAAATATTCTTGTTATCCTAATTTCTAAATCACAAACCCAAATCTAGAGTATTGTTCAATAAATGAAAACTTTCCAAAAATAGCAGTTTTTAAGAAAATTATTTAAAAATACAACATATTGATGAAAAATTCTGAAAGAATACTCAACTATCCAAAAATATTCTTGTTATCCTAATTTCTAAATCACAAAACCCAAATCTAGAGTATTTGTTCAATAAATGAAAACTTTCCAAAAATAGCAGTTTTAAGAAAATTATTTAAAAATACAACATATTGATGAAAAATTCTGAAAGAATACTCAACCATCCAAAAATATCTTGTTATCCTAATTTCTAAATCACAAATCCCAAATCTAGAGTATTTGTTCAATAAATGAAAACTTTCCAAAAATAGCAGGTTTTAAGAAAATTATTTAAAAATACAACATATTGATGAAAAATTCTGAAAGAATACTCAACTATCCAAAAATATTCTTGTTATCCTAATTTCTAATCAGAAATTCCAAATCTAGAGTATTGGTTCAATAAATGAAAACTTTCCAAAAATAGCAGGTTTTTAAGAAAATTATTTAAAATACAACATATTGATGAAAAATTCTGAAAGAATACTCAACTATCCAAAAATATTCTTGTTATCCTAATTTCTAAATCAAAACCCAAATCTAGAGTATTGGTTCAATAAATGAAAACTTTCCAAAAATAGCAGTTTTTAAGAAATATTATTTAAAAATACAACATATTGATGAAAAATTCTGAAAGAATACTCAACTATCCAAAATATTCTTGTTATCCTAATTTCTAAATCACAAAACCCAAATCTAGAGTATTGTTCAATAAATGAAAACTTTCCAAAAATAGCAGGTTTTAAGAAATTATTTAAAAATACAACATATTGATGAAAATTCTGAAAGAATACTCAACTATCCAAAAATATTCTTGTTATCCTAATTTCTAAATCACAAACCCAAATCTAGAGTATTTGTTCAATAAATGAAAACTTTCCAAAAATAGCAGGTTTTAAGAAAATTATTTAAAAATACAACATATTGATGAAAAATTATGAAAGAATACTCAACTATCCAAAAATATCTTGTTATCCTAATTTCTAAATCACAAACCCAAATCTAGAGTATTGTTCAATAAATGAAACTTTCCAAAAATAGCAGGTTTTAAGAAAATTATTTAAAAATACAACATATTGATGAAAAATTCTGAAAGAATACTCAACTATCCAAAAATATTCTTGTTATCCTAATTTCTAAATCAGAAATCCAAATCTAGAGTATTGGTTCAATAAATGAAAACTTTCCAAAAATAGCAGTTTTTAAGAAAATTATTTAAAAATACAACATATTGATGAAAAATTCTGAAAGAATACTCAACTATCCAAAAATATTCTTGTTATCCTAATTTCTAAATCACAAATTCCAAATCTAGAGTATTGGTTCAATAAATGAAAACTTTCCAAAAATAGCAGGTTTTAAGAAAATTATTTAAAAATACAACATATTGATGAAAAATTCTGAAAGAATACTCACTATCCAAAAATATTCTTGTTATCCTAATTTCTAAATCAGAAATTCCAAATCTAGAGTATTGGTTCAATAAATGAAAACTTTCCAAAAATAGCAGTTTTATTAGTTTTAAAAATTATTTAAAACAACATATTGATGAAAAATTCTGAAAGAATACTCACTATCCAAAAATATTCTTGTTATCCTAATTTCTAATCACAAAACCCAAATCTAGAGTATTGGTTCAATAAATGAAAACTTTCCAAAAATAGCAGTTTTTAAGAAAATTATTTAAAAATACAACATATTGATGAAAATTCTGAAAGAATACTCAACTATCCAAAAATATTCTTGTTATCCTAATTTCTAAATCACAAAACCCAATCTAGAGTATTGGTTCAATAAATGAAAACTTTCCAAAAATAGCAGTTTTAAGAAAATTATTTAAAAATACAACATATTGATGAAAAATTCTGAAAGAATACTCAACTATCCAAAAATATTCTTGTTATCCTAATTTCTAAATCACAAATTCCAAATCTAGAGTATTGGTTCAATAAATGAAAACTTTCCAAAAATAGCAGTTTTAAGAAAATTATTTAAAATACAACATATTGATGAAAAATTCTGAAAGAATACTCAACTATCCAAAAATATCTTGTTATCCTAATTTCTAAATCACAAACCAAATCTAGAGTATTTGTTCAATAAATGAAAACTTTCCAAAAATAGCAGTTTTTAAGAAAATTATTTAAAAATACAACATATTGATGAAAAATTCTGAAAGAATACTCAGCTATCCAAAAATATTCTTGTTATCGTAATTTCTAAATCACAAACCCAAATCTAGAGTATTTGTTCAATAAATGAAAACTTTCCAAAAATAGCAGGTTTTAAGAAAATTATTTAAAAATACAACATATTGATGAAAAATCTGAAAGAATACTCAACTATCCAAAAATATTCTTGTTATCCTAATTTCTAAATCAGAAACCCAAATCTAGAGTATTTGTTCAATAAATGAAAAGTTTCCAAAAATAGCAGGTTTTAAGAAAAATTATTTAAAAATACAACATATTGATGAAAAATTCTGAAAGAATACTCAACTATCCAAAAATATTCTTGTTATCCTAATTTAAATCAAAACCCAAATCTAGAGTATTGGTTCAATAAATGAAAACTTTCCAAAAATAGCAGTTTTAAGAAAATTATTTAAAAATACAAATATTGATGAAAAATTCTGAAAGAATACTCAACTATCCAAAAATATTCTTGTTATCCTAATTCTAAATCACAAAACCCAAATCTAGAGTATTGGTCAATAAATGAAAACTTTCCAAAAATAGCAGTTTTTAAGAAAATTATTTAAAAATACAACATATTGATGAAAAATTCTGAAAGAATACTCAACTATCCAAAAATATCTTGTTATCCTAATTTCTAAATCACAAAACCAAATCTAGAGTATTGTTCAATAAATGAAAACTTTCCAAAAATAGCAGTTTTAAGAAATTATTTAAAAATACAACATATTGTTGAAAAATTCTGAAAGAATACTCAGCTATCCAAAAATATTCTTGTTATCCTAATTTCTAAATCACAAAACCCAAATCTAGAGTATTTGTTCAATAAATGAAAACTTTCCAAAAATAGCAGGTTTAAGAAAATTATTTAAAAATACAACATATTGATGAAAATTCTGAAAGAATACTCAACTATCCAAAAATATTCTTGTTATCCTAATTCTAAATCACAAAACCCAAATCTAGAGTATTTGTTCAATAAATGAAAACTTTCCAAAAATAACAGGTTTTAAGAAAATTATTTAAAATACAACATATTGATGAAAAATTCTGAAAGAATACTCAACTATCCAAAAATATTCTTGTTATCCTAATTTCTAAATCAGAAATCCCAAATCTAGAGTATTGGTTCAATAAATGAAAACTTTCCAAAAATAGCAGTTTTTAAGAATATTATTTAAAAATACAACATATTGATGAAAAATTCTGAAAGAATACTCAACTATCCAAAAATATTCTTGTTATCCTAATTTCTAAATCACAAATTCCAAATCTAGAGTATTGGTTCAATAAATGAAAACTTTCCAAAAATAGCAGTTTTAAGAAATTATTTAAAAAACAACATATTGATGAAAAATTCTGAAAGAATACTCAACTATCCAAAAATATTCTTGTTATCCTAATTTCTAAATCACAAAACCCAAATCTAGAGTATTGTTCAATAAATGAAAACTTTCCAAAAATAGCAGGTTAAAAAATTATTTAAAAATACAACAATTGATGAAAAAATTCTGAAAGAATACTAACTATCCAAAAATATTCTTTTATCCTACTTTCTAATCACATAACCCAAAAAT
>NW_026016262.1:0-27865 GCF_020379485.1 Brassica napus | reverse complement strand
TATTTCTTAATCACAAAAAACCCAAATCTAGAGTATTGGTTCAATAAATGAAAACTTTCCAAAAAATAGCAGTTTTTAAGAAAATTATTTAAAAATACAAACATATTGTTGAAAAATTCTGAAAAAATACTCAACTATCCAAAAATATTCTTGTTATCCTAATTTCTAAATCACAAAACCCAAATCTAGAGTATTTGTTCAATAAATGAAAACTTTCCAAAAATAGCAGGTTTTAAGAAATTATTTAAAAATACAACATATTGATGAAAAATTCTGAAAGAATACTCAACTATCCAAAAATATTCTTGTTATCCTAATTTCTTAATCACAAAACAAACCCAAATCTAGAGTATTTGTTCAATAAATGAAAACTTTCCAAAAATAGCAGGTTTTAAGAAAATTATTTAAAAATACAACATATTGATGAAAAATTCTGAAAGAATACTCAACTATCCAAAAATATTTGTTATCCTAATTTCTAAATCACAAAACCCAAATCTAGAGTATTTGTTCAATAAATGAAAACTTTCCAAAAATAGCAGGTTTAAGAAAATTATTTAAAAATACAACATATTGATGAAAAATTCTGAAAGAATACTCAACTATCCAAAAATATTCTTGTTATCCTAATTTCTAAATCACAATTCCAAATCTAGAGTATTGTTCAATAAATGAAAACTTTCCAAAAATAGCAGGTTTTAAGAAAATATTTAAAAATACAACATATTGATGAAAAATTCTGAAAGAATACTCAACTATCCAAAAATATTCTTGTTATCCTAATTTCTAAATCAGAAATTCCAAATCTAGAGTATTGGTTTTCAAAATGAAAACTTTCCAAAAATAGCAGTTTTTAAGAAAATTATTTAAAAATACAACATATTGATGAAAAATTCTGAAAGAATACTCAACTATCCAAAATATTCTTGTTATCCTAATTTCTAAATCAGAAATTCCAAATCTAGAGTATTGGTTCAATAAATGAAAACTTTCCAAAAATAGCAGGTTTTAAGAAAATTATTTAAAAATACAACATTGATGAAAAATTCTGAAAGAATACTCACTATCCAAAAATTCTTGTTATCCTAATTTCTAAATCACAATTCCAAATCTAGAGTTGGTTCAATAAATGAAAACTTTCCAAAAATAGCAGTTTTAAGAAAATTATTTAAAAATACAACATATTGATGAAAAATTCTGAAAGAATACTCAACTATCCAAAAATATTCTTGTTATCCTAATTTCTAAATCACAAATTCCAAATCTAGAGTATTGTTCAATAAATGAAAACTTTCCAAAAATAGCAGTTTTTAAGAAAATTATTTAAAAATACAACATATTGATGAAAAATTCTGAAAGAATACTCAACTATCCAAAAATATTCTTGTTATCCTAATTTCTAAATCAGAAATTCCAAATCTAGAGTATTGGTTCAATAAATGAAAACTTTCCAAAAATAGCAGTTTTTAAGAAAATTATTTAAAAATACAACATATTGTTGAAAAATTCTGAAAGAATACTCAGCTATCCAAAAATATTCTTGTTATCCTAATTTCTAAATCACAAATTCCAAATCTAGAGTATTGGTTCAATAAATGAAAACTTTCCAAAAATAGCAGTTTTAAGAAAATTATTTAAAAATACAACATATTGATGAAAAATTCTGAAAGAATACTCAACTATCCAAAAATATTCTTGTTATCCTAATTTCTAAATCACAAAACCCAAATCTAGAGTATTTGTTCAATAAATGAAAACTTTCCAAAAATAGCAGTTTTTAAGAAAATTATTTAAAAATACAACATATTGATGAAAAATTCTGAAAGAATACTCAACTATCCAAAAATATTCTTGTTATCCTAATTTCTAAATCACAAAACCAAATCTAGAGTATTGTTCAATAAATGAAAACTTTCCAAAAATAGCAGGTTTTAAGAAAATTATTTAAAAATACAACATATTGATGAAAAATTCTGAAAGAATACTCAACTATCCAAAAATATTCTTGTTATCCTAATTTCTAAATCACAAACCCAAATCTAGAGTATTGGTTCAATAAATGAAAACTTTCCAAAAATAGCAGTTTTAAGAAAATTATTTAAAAATACAACATATTGATGAAAAATTCTGAAAGAATACTCAACTATCCAAAAATATTCTTGTTATCCTAATTTCTAAATCACAAAACCCAAATCTAGAGTATTGGTTCAATAAATGAAAACTTTCCAAAAATAGCAGTTTTTAAGAAAATTATTTAAAAATACAACATATTGATGAAAAATTCTGAAAGAATACTCAACTATCCAAAATATTCTTGTTATCCTAATTTCTAAATCACAAACCCAAATCTAGAGTATTGGTTCAATAAATGAAAACTTTCCAAAAATAGCAGTTTTAAGAAAATTATTTAAAAATACAACATATTGATGAAAAATTCTGAAAGAATACTCAACTATCCAAAAATATTCTTGTTATCCTAATTTCTAAATCACAAACCCAAATCTAGAGTATTGGTTCAATAAATGAAAACTTTCCAAAAATAGCAGGTTTTAAGAAAATTATTTAAAAATACAACATATTGATGAAAAATTCTGAAAGAATACTCAACTATCCAAAAATATTCTTGTTATCCTAATTTCTAAATCACAAAACCCAAATCTAGAGTATTTGTTCAATAAATGAAAACTTTCCAAAAATAGCAGGTTTTAAGAAAATTATTTAAAAATACAACATATTGATGAAAAATTCTGAAAGAATACTCAACTATCCAAAAATATTCTTGTTATCCTAATTTCTAAATCACAAAACCCAAATCTAGAGTATTGTTCAATAAATGAAAACTTTCCAAAAATAGCAGGTTTTAAGAAAATTATTTAAAAATACAACATATTGATGAAAAATTCTGAAAGAATACTCAACTATCCAAAAATATTCTTGTTATCCTAATTTCTAAATCACAAATCCCAAATCTAGAGTATTTGTTCAATAAATGAAAACTTTCCAAAAATAGCAGTTTTAAGAAAATTATTTAAAAATACAACATATTGATAAAAATTCTGAAATAATACTCAGCTATCCAAAAATATTCTTGTTATCCTAATTTCTAAATCACAAATCCAAATCTAGAGTATTTGTTCAATAAATGAAAACTTTCCAAAAATAGCAGGTTTTAAGAAAATTATTTAAAAATACAACATATTGATGAAAAATTCTGAAAGAATACTCAACTATCCAAAATATTCTTGTTATCCTAATTTCTAAATCACAAAACCCAAATCTAGAGTATTGTTCAATAAATGAAAACTTTCCAAAAATAGCAGTTTTTAAGAAAATTTTAAAAATACAACATATTGATGAAAAATTCTGAAAGAATACTCAACTATCCAAAAATATTCTTGTTATCCTAATTTCTAAATCACAAACCCAAATCTAGAGTATTGGTTCAATAAATGAAAACTTTCCAAAAATAGCAGTTTTAAGAAAATTATTTAAAAATACAACATATTGATGAAAAATTCTGAAAGAATACTCAACTATCCAAAAATATTCTTGTTATCCTAATTTCTAAATCACAAAACCCAAATCTAGAGTATTGGTTCAATAAATGAAAACTTTCCAAAAATAGCAGTTTTTAAGAAAATTATTTAAAAATACAACATATTGATGAAAAATTCTGAAAGAATACTCAACTATCCAAAAATATTCTTGTTATCCTAATTTCTAAATCACAAAACCCAAATCTAGAGTATTTGTTCAATAAATGAAAACTTTCCAAAAATAGCAGTTTTTAAGAAAATTATTTAAAAATACAACATATTGTTGAAAAATTCTGAAAGAATACTCAGCTATCCAAAAATATTCTTGTTATCCTAATTTCTAAATCACAAACCCAAATCTAGAGTATTTGTTCAATAAATGAAAACTTTCCAAAAATAGCAGTTTTTAAGAAAATTATTTAAAAATACAACATATTGATGAAAAATTCTGAAAGAATACTCAACTATCCAAAATATTCTTGTTATCCTAATTTCTAAATCACAAATTCCAAATCTACAGTATTTCTCTAATAAATGAAAACTTTCCTAAAATAGCAGTTTTTAAGAAAATTATTTAAAAATACAACATATTGTTGAAAAATTCTGAAAGAATACTCAACTATCCAAAAATATTCTTGTTATCCTAATTTCTAAATCACAAACCCAAATCTAGAGTATTTGTTCAATAAATGAAAACTTTCCAAAAATAGCAGGTTTTTAAGAAAATTATTTAAAAATACAACATATTGATGAAAAATTCTGAAAGAATACTCAACTATCCAAAAATATTCTTGTTATCCTAATTTCTAAATCACAAAACCCAAATCTAGAGTATTTGTTCAATAAATGAAAACTTTCCAAAAATAGCAGGTTTTTAAGAAAATTATTTAAAAATACAACATATTGTTGAAAAATTCTGAAAGAATACTCAACTATCCAAAAATATTCTTGTTATCCTAATTTCTAAATCACAAATTCCAAATCTACAGTATTTCTCTAATAAATGAAAACTTTCCAAAAATAGCAGTTTTTAAGAAAATTATTTAAAAATACAACATATTGATGAAAAATTCTGAAAGAATACTCAGCTATCCAAAAATATTCTTGTTATCCTAATTTCTAAATCACAAATTCCAAATCTAGAGTATTGGTTCAATAAATGAAAACTTTCCAAAAATAGCAGTTTTTAAGAAAATTATTTAAAAATACAACATATTGATGAAAAATTCTGAAAGAATACTCAACTATCCAAAAATATTCTTGTTATCCTAATTTCTAAATCACAAAACCCAAATCTAGAGTATTGGTTCAATAAATGAAAACTTTCCAAAAATAGCAGTTTTTAAGAAAATTATTTAAAAATACAACATATTGTTGAAAAATTCTGAAAGAATACTCAACTATCCAAAAATATTCTTGTTATCCTAATTTCTAAATCACAAAACCCAAATCTAGAGTATTTGTTCAATAAATGAAAACTTTCCAAAAATAGCAGGTTTTAAGAAATTATTTAAAAATACAACATATTGATGAAAAATTCTGAAAGAATACTCAACTATCCAAAAATATTCTTGTTATCCTAATTTCTAAATCACAAAACCCAAATCTAGAGTATTTGTTCAATAAATGAAAACTTTCCAAAAATAGCAGGTTTTAAGAAAATTATTTAAAAATACAACATATTGATGAAAAATTCTGAAAGAATACTCAACTATCCAAAAATATTCTTGTTATCCTAATTTCTAAATCACAAATCCCAAATCTAGAGTATTTGTTCAATAAATGAAAACTTTCCAAAAATAGCAGGTTTTAAGAAAATTATTTAAAAATACAACATATTGATGAAAAATTCTGAAAGAATACTCAACTATCCAAAAATATTCTTGTTATCCTAATTTCTAAATCAGAAATTCCAAATCTAGAGTATTGTTCAATAAATGAAAACTTTCCAAAAATAGCAGGTTTTAAGAAAATTATTTAAAAATACAACATATTGATGAAAAATTCTGAAAGAATACTCAACTATCCAAAATATTCTTGTTATCCTAATTTCTAAATCACAAAACCCAAATCTAGAGTATTTGTTCAATAAATGAAAACTTTCCAAAAATAGCAGTTTTTAAGAAAATTATTTAAAAATACAACATATTGATGAAAAATTCTGAAAGAATACTCAACTATCCAAAAATATTCTTGTTATCCTAATTTCTAAATCACAAATTCCAAATCTAGAGTATTGGTTCAATAAATGAAAACTTTCCAAAAATAGCAGTTTTTAAGAAATTATTTAAAAATACAACATATTGATGAAAAATTCTGAAAGAATACTCAACTATCCAAAAATATTCTTGTTATCCTAATTTCTAAATCACAAAACCCAAATCTAGAGTATTTGTTCAATAAATGAAAACTTTCCAAAAATAGCAGGTTTTAAGAAAATTATTTAAAAATACAACATATTGATGAAAAATTCTGAAAGAATACTCAACTATCCAAAAATATTCTTGTTATCCTAATTTCTAAATCACAAACCCAAATCTAGAGTATTTGTTCAATAAATGAAAACTTTCCAAAAATAGTAGTTTTAAGAAAATTATTTAAAAATACAACATATTGATGAAAAATTCTGAAATAATACTCAGCTATCCAAAAATATTCTTGTTATCCTAATTTCTAAATCACAAATTCCAAATCTAGAGTATTGTTCAATAAATGAAAACTTTCCAAAAATAGCAGTTTTTAAGAAAATTATTTAAAAATACAACATATTGATGAAAAATTCTGAAAGAATACTCAACTATCCAAAAATATTCTTGTTATCCTAATTTCTAAATCACAAATTCCAAATCTAGAGTATTGGTTCAATAAATGAAAACTTTCCAAAAATAGCAGGTTTTAAGAAAATTATTTAAAAATACAACATATTGATGAAAAATTCTGAAAGAATACTCAACTATCCAAAAATATTCTTGTTATCCTAATTTCTAAATCAGAAATTCCAAATCTAGAGTATTGGTTCAATAAATGAAAACTTTCCAAAAATAGCAGTTTTTAAGAAAATTATTTAAAAATACAACATATTGATGAAAAATTCTGAAAGAATACTCAACTATCCAAAAATATTCTTGTTATCCTAATTTCTAAATCACAAATTCCAAATCTAGAGTATTGGTTCAATAAATGAAAACTTTCCAAAAATAGCAGTTTTTAAGAAAATTATTTAAAAATACAACATATTGATGAAAAATTCTGAAAGAATACTCAACTATCCAAAAATATTCTTGTTATCCTAATTTCTAAATCACAAAACCCAAATCTAGAGTATTGGTTCAATAAATGAAAACTTTCCAAAAATAGCAGTTTTAAGAAAATTATTTAAAAATACAACATATTGATGAAAAATTCTGAAAGAATACTCAACTATCCAAAAATATTCTTGTTATCCTAATTTCTAAATCACAAAACCCAAATCTAGAGTATTTGTTCAATAAATGAAAACTTTCCAAAAATAGCAGTTTTTAAGAAAATTATTTAAAAATACAACATATTGATGAAAAATTCTGAAAGAATACTCAACTATCCAAAAATATTCTTGTTATCCTAATTTCTAAATCACAAAACCCAAATCTAGAGTATTTGTTCAATAAATGAAAACTTTCCAAAAATAGCAGGTTTTAAGAAAATTATTTAAAAATACAACATATTGATGAAAAATTCTGAAAGAATACTCAACTATCCAAAAATATTCTTGTTATCCTAATTTCTAAATCACAAAACCCAAATCTAGAGTATTGTTCAATAAATGAAAACTTTCCAAAAATAGCAGGTTTTAAGAAAATTATTTAAAAATACAACATATTGATGAAAAATTCTGAAAGAATACTCAACTATCCAAAAATATTCTTGTTATCCTAATTTCTAAATCACAAAACCCAAATCTAGAGTATTTGTTCAATAAATGAAAACTTTCCAAAAATAGCAGGTTTTAAGAAAATTATTTAAAAATACAACATATTGATGAAAAATTCTGAAAGAATACTCAACTATCCAAAAATATTCTTGTTATCCTAATTTCTAAATCACAAACCCAAATCTAGAGTATTTGTTCAATAAATGAAAACTTTCCAAAAATAGCAGGTTTTAAGAAAATTATTTAAAAATACAACATATTGATGAAAAATTCTGAAAGAATACTCAACTATCCAAAAATATTCTTGTTATCCTAATTTCTAAATCACAAATTCCAAATCTAGAGTATTTGTTCAATAAATGAAAACTTTCCAAAAATAGCAGTTTTAAGAAAATTATTTAAAAATACAACATATTGATGAAAAATTCTGAAAGAATACTCAACTATCCAAAAATATTCTTGTTATCCTAATTTCTAAATCAGAAATTCCAAATCTAGAGTATTGGTTCAATAAATGAAAACTTTCCAAAAATAGCAGTTTTAAGAAAATTATTTAAAAATACAACATATTGATGAAAAATTCTGAAAGAATACTCAACTATCCAAAAATATTCTTGTTATCCTAATTTCTAAATCACAAATCCAAATCTAGAGTATTGGTTCAATAAATGAAAACTTTCCAAAAATAGCAGTTTTTAAGAAAATTATTTAAAAATACAACATATTGATGAAAAATTCTGAAAGAATACTCAACTATCCAAAAATATTCTTGTTATCCTAATTTCTAAATCAGAAATTCCAAATCTAGAGTATTGGTTCAATAAATGAAAACTTTCCAAAAATAGCAGTTTTTAAGAAAATTATTTAAAAATACAACATATTGATGAAAAATTCTGAAAGAATACTCAACTATCCAAAAATATTCTTGTTATCCTAATTTCTAAATCACAAAACCCAAATCTAGAGTATTTGTTCAATAAATGAAAACTTTCCAAAAATAGCAGTTTTAAGAAAATTATTTAAAAATACAACATATTGATGAAAAATTCTGAAAGAATACTCAACTATCCAAAAATATTCTTGTTATCCTAATTTCTTAATCACAAAACCCAAATCTAGAGTATTTGTTCAATAAATGAAAACTTTCCAAAAATAGTAGTTTTAAGAAAATTATTTAAAAATACAACATATTGATGAAAAATTCTGAAAGAATACTTAACTATCCAAAAATATTCTTGTTATCCTAATTTCTAAATCACAAAACCCAAATCTAGAGTATTGGTTCAATAAATGAAAACTTTCCAAAAATAGCAGTTTTTAAGAAAATTATTTAAAAATACAACATATTGATGAAAAATTCTGAAAGAATACTCAACTATCCAAAAATATTCTTGTTATCCTAATTTCTAAATCAGAAATTCCAAATCTAGAGTATTGGTTCAATAAATGAAAACTTTCCAAAAATAGCAGGTTTTAAGAAAATTATTTAAAAATACAACATATTGATGAAAAATTCTGAAAGAATACTCAACTATCCAAAATATTCTTGTTATCCTAATTTCTAAATCAGAAATTCCAAATCTAGAGTATTGGTTCAATAAATGAAAACTTTCCAAAAATAGCAGTTTTTAAGAAAATTATTTAAAAATACAACATATTGATGAAAAATTCTGAAAGAATACTCAACTATCCAAAAATATTCTTGTTATCCTAATTTCTAAATCACAAAACCCAAATCTAGAGTATTTGTTCAATAAATGAAAACTTTCCAAAAATAGCAGGTTTTAAGAAAATTATTTAAAAATACAACATATTGATGAAAAATTCTGAAAGAATACTCAACTATCCAAAAATATTCTTGTTATCCTAATTTCTAAATCACAAAACCCAAATCTAGAGTATTTGTTCAATAAATGAAAACTTTCCAAAAATAGCAGTTTTTAAGAAAATTATTTAAAAATACAACATATTGATGAAAAATTCTGAAAGAATACTCAACTATCCAAAAATATTCTTGTTATCCTAATTTCTAAATCACAAAACCCAAATCTAGAGTATTTGTTCAATAAATGAAAACTTTCCAAAAATAGCAGGTTTTAAGAAAATTATTTAAAAATACAACATATTGATGAAAAATTCTGAAAGAATACTCAACTATCCAAAAATATTCTTGTTATCCTAATTTCTAAATCACAAATTCCAAATCTAGAGTATTGGTTCAATAAATGAAAACTTTCCAAAAATAGCAGGTTTTAAGAAAATTATTTAAAAATACAACATATTGATGAAAAATTCTGAAAGAATACTCAACTATCCAAAAATATTCTTGTTATCCTAATTTCTAAATCACAAATTCCAAATCTAGAGTATTGGTTCAATAAATGAAAACTTTCCAAAAATAGCAGTTTTTAAGAAAATTATTTAAAAATACAACATATTGATGAAAAATTCTGAAAGAATACTCAACTATCCAAAAATATTCTTGTTATCCTAATTTCTAAATCACAAATTCCAAATCTAGAGTATTGGTTCAATAAATGAAAACTTTCCAAAAATAGCAGTTTTTAAGAAAATTATTTAAAAATACAACATATTGATGAAAAATTCTGAAAGAATACTCAACTATCCAAAAATATTCTTGTTATCCTAATTTCTAAATCACAAATTCCAAATCTAGAGTATTGGTTCAATAAATGAAAACTTTCCAAAAATAGCAGTTTTAAGAAAATTATTTAAAAATACAACATATTGATGAAAAATTCTGAAAGAATACTCAACTATCCAAAAATATTCTTGTTATCCTAATTTCTTAATCACAAAACCCAAATCTAGAGTATTTGTTCAATAAATGAAAACTTTCCAAAAATAGTAGTTTTAAGAAAATTATTTAAAAATACAACATATTGATGAAAAATTCTGAAAGAATACTCAACTATCCAAAAATATTCTTGTTATCCTAATTTCTAAATCACAAACCCAAATCTAGAGTATTGGTTCAATAAATGAAAACTTTCCAAAAATAGCAGTTTTTAAGAAAATTATTTAAAAATACAACATATTGATGAAAAATTCTGAAAGAATACTCAACTATCCAAAAATATTCTTGTTATCCTAATTTCTAAATCACAAATTCCAAATCTAGAGTATTGGTTCAATAAATGAAAACTTTCCAAAAATAGCAGTTTTTAAGAAAATTATTTAAAAATACAACATATTGATGAAAAATTCTGAAAGAATACTCAACTATCCAAAAATATTCTTGTTATCCTAATTTCTAAATCACAAATTCCAAATCTAGAGTATTGGTTCAATAAATGAAAACTTTCCAAAAATAGCAGTTTTAAGAAAATTATTTAAAAATACAACATATTGATGAAAAATTCTGAAAGAATACTCAACTATCCAAAAATATTCTTGTTATCCTAATTTCTAAATCACAAATTCCAAATCTAGAGTATTGGTTCAATAAATGAAAACTTTCCAAAAATAGCAGTTTTAAAAAATTATTTAAAAATACAACATATTGTTGAAAAATTCTGAAAGAATACTCAACTATCCAAAAATATTCTTGTTATCCTAATTTCTAAATCACAAAACCCAAATCTAGAGTATTTGTTCAATAAATGAAAACTTTCCAAAAATAGCAGGTTTTAAGAAAATTATTTAAAAATACAACATATTGATGAAAAATTCTGAAAGAATACTCAACTATCCAAAAATATTCTTGTTATCCTAATTTCTAAATCACAAAACCCAAATCTAGAGTATTTGTTCAATAAATGAAAACTTTCCAAAAATAGCAGGTTTTAAGAAAATTATTTAAAAATACAACATATTGATGAAAAATTCTGAAAGAATACTCAACTATCCAAAAATATTCTTGTTATCCTAATTTCTAAATCACAAACCCAAATCTAGAGTATTTGTTCAATAAATGAAAACTTTCCAAAAATAGCAGGTTTTAAGAAAATTATTTAAAAATACAACATATTGATGAAAAATTCTGAAAGAATACTCAACTATCCAAAAATATTCTTGTTATCCTAATTTCTAAATCAAAACCCAAATCTAGAGTATTGTTCAATAAATGAAAACTTTCCAAAAATAGCAGGTTTTAAGAAAATTATTTAAAAATACAACATATTGATGAAAAATTCTGAAAGAATACTCAACTATCCAAAAATATTCTTGTTATCCTAATTTCTAAATCACAAACCCAAATCTAGAGTATTGTTCAATAAATGAAAACTTTCCAAAAATAGCAGGTTTTAAGAAAATTATTTAAAAATACAACATATTGATGAAAAATTCTGAAAGAATACTCAACTATCCAAAAATATTCTTGTTATCCTAATTTCTAAATCACAAATTCCAAATCTAGAGTATTGGTTCAATAAATGAAAACTTTCCAAAAATAGCAGTTTTAAGAAAATTATTTAAAAATACAACATATTGATGAAAAATTCTGAAAGAATACTTAACTATCCAAAAATATTCTTGTTATCCTAATTTCTAAATCACAAAACCCAAATCTAGAGTATTGGTTCAATAAATGAAAACTTTCCAAAAATAGCAGTTTTTAAGAAAATTATTTAAAAATACAACATATTGATGAAAAATTCTGAAAGAATACTCAACTATCCAAAAATATTCTTGTTATCCTAATTTCTAAATCACAAAACCCAAATCTAGAGTATTGTTCAATAAATGAAAACTTTCCAAAAATAGCAGGTTTTAAGAAAATTATTTAAAAATACAACATATTGATGAAAAATTCTGAAAGAATACTCAACTATCCAAAAATATTCTTGTTATCCTAATTTCTAAATCACAAAACCCAAATCTAGAGTATTTGTTCAATAAATGAAAAGTTTCCAAAAATAGCAGGTTTTAAGAAAATTATTTAAAAATACAACATATTGATGAAAAATTCTGAAAGAATACTCAACTATCCAAAAATATTCTTGTTATCCTAATTTCTAAATCACAAATTCCAAATCTAGAGTATTGGTTCAATAAATGAAAACTTTCCAAAAATAGCAGTTTTAAGAAAATTATTTAAAAATACAACATATTGATGAAAAATTCTGAAAGAATACTCAACTATCCAAAAATATTCTTGTTATCCTAATTTCTAAATCACAAATTCCAAATCTAGAGTATTTGTTCAATAAATGAAAACTTTCCAAAAATAGCAGGTTTTAAGAAAATTATTTAAAAATACAACATATTGATGAAAAATTCTGAAAGAATACTCAACTATCCAAAAATATTCTTGTTATCCTAATTTCTAAATCAGAAATTCCAAATCTAGAGTATTGGTTCAATAAATGAAAACTTTCCAAAAATAGCAGGTTTTAAGAAAATTATTTAAAAATACAACATATTGATGAAAAATTCTGAAAGAATACTCAACTATCCAAAAATATTCTTGTTATCCTAATTTCTAAATCACAAAACCCAAATCTAGAGTATTTGTTCAATAAATGAAAACTTTCCAAAAATAGCAGGTTTTAAGAAAATTATTTAAAAATACAACATATTGATGAAAAATTCTGAAAGAATACTCAACTATCCAAAAATATTCTTGTTATCCTAATTTCTAAATCACAAATTCCAAATCTACAGTATTTCTCTAATAAATGAAAACTTTCCAAAAATAGCAGTTTTTAAGAAAATTATTTAAAAATACAACATATTGATGAAAAATTCTGAAAGAATACTCAACTATCCAAAAATATTCTTGTTATCCTAATTTCTAAATCACAAACCCAAATCTAGAGTATTTGTTCAATAAATGAAAACTTTCCAAAAATAGCAGGTTTTAAGAAAATTATTTAAAAATACAACATATTGATGAAAAATTCTGAAAGAATACTCAACTATCCAAAAATATTCTTGTTATCCTAATTTCTAAATCACAAATTCCAAATCTAGAGTATTGGTTCAATAAATAAAAAGTTTCCAAAAATAGCAGTTTTAAGAATATTATTTAAAAATACAACATATTGTTGAAAAATTCTGAAAGAATACTCAACTATCCAAAAATATTCTTGTTATCCTAATTTCTAAATCACAAACCCAAATCTAGAGTATTGGTTCAATAAATGAAAACTTTCCAAAAATAGCAGTTTTTAAGAAAATTATTTAAAAATACAACATATTGATGAAAAATTCTGAAAGAATACTCAACTATCCAAAAATATTCTTGTTATCCTAATTTCTAAATCAGAAATTCCAAATCTAGAGTATTGGTTCAATAAATGAAAACTTTCCAAAAATAGCAGGTTTTAAGAAAATTATTTAAAAATACAACATATTGATGAAAAATTCTGAAAGAATACTCAACTATCCAAAAATATTCTTGTTATCCTAATTTCTAAATCACAAATTCCAAATCTAGAGTATTTGTTCAATAAATGAAAACTTTCCAAAAATAGCAGTTTTTAAGAAAATTATTAAAAATACAACATATTGATGAAAAATTCTGAAAGAATACTCAACTATCCAAAAATATTCTTGTTATCCTAATTTCTAAATCACAAACCCAAATCTAGAGTATTGGTTCAATAAATGAAAACTTTCCAAAAATAGCAGTTTTTAAGAAAATTATTTAAAAATACAACATATTGATGAAAAATTCTGAAAGAATACTCAACTATCCAAAAATATTCTTGTTATCCTAATTTCTAAATCAGAAATTCCAAATCTAGAGTATTGGTTCAATAAATGAAAACTTTCCAAAAATAGCAGTTTTAAGAAAATTATTTAAAAATACAACATATTGATGAAAAATTCTGAAAGAATACTCAACTATCCAAAAATATTCTTGTTATCCTAATTTCTAAATCACAAAACCCAAATCTAGAGTATTGGTTCAATAAATGAAAACTTTCCAAAAATAGCAGTTTTTAAGAAAATTATTTAAAAATACAACATATTGATGAAAAATTCTGAAAGAATACTCAACTATCCAAAAATATTCTTGTTATCCTAATTTCTAAATCACAAAACCCAAATCTAGAGTATTTGTTCAATAAATGAAAACTTTCCAAAAATAGCAGGTTTTAAGAAAATTATTTAAAAATACAACATATTGATGAAAAATTCTAAAAGAATACTCAACTATCCAAAATATTCTTGTTATCCTAATTTCTAAATCACAAAACCCAAATCTAGAGTATTTGTTCAATAAATGAAAACTTTCCAAAAATAGCAGGTTTTAAGAAAATTATTTAAAAATACAACATATTGATGAAAAATTCTGAAAGAATACTCAACTATCCAAAAATATTCTTGTTATCCTAATTTCTAAATCACAAAACCCAAATCTAGAGTATTTGTTCAATAAATGAAAACTTTCCAAAAATAGCAGGTTTTAAGAAAATTATTTAAAAATACAACATATTGATGAAAAATTCTGAAAGAATACTCAACTATCCAAAAATATTCTTGTTATCCTAATTTCTAAATCAGAAATTCCAAATCTAGAGTATTGGTTCAATAAATGAAAACTTTCCAAAAATAGCAGGTTTTAAGAAAATTATTTAAAAATACAACATATTGATGAAAAATTCTGAAAGAATACTCAACTATCCAAAAATATTCTTGTTATCCTAATTTCTAAATCACAAATTCCAAATCTAGAGTATTGGTTCAATAAATGAAAACTTTCCAAAAATAGCAGTTTTAAGAAAATTATTTAAAAATACAACATATTGATGAAAAATTCTGAAAGAATACTCAACTATCCAAAAATATTCTTGTTATCCTAATTTCTAAATCACAAATTCCAAATCTAGAGTATTGGTTCAATAAATGAAAACTTTCCAAAAATAGCAGTTTTTAAGAAAATTATTTAAAAATACAACATATTGATGAAAAATTCTGAAAGAATACTCAACTATCCAAAAATATTCTTGTTATCCTAATTTCTAAATCACAAATTCCAAATCTAGAGTATTGGTTCAATAAATGAAAACTTTCCAAAAATAGCAGTTTTTAAGAAAATTATTTAAAAATACAACATATTGATGAAAAATTCTGAAAGAATACTCAACTATCCAAAAATATTCTTGTTATCCTAATTTCTAAATCACAAAACCCAAATCTAGAGTATTTGTTCAATAAATGAAAACTTTCCAAAAATAGCAGTTTTTAAGAAAATTATTTAAAAATACAACATATTGATGAAAAATTCTGAAAGAATACTCAACTATCCAAAAATATTCTTGTTATCCTAATTTCTAAATCACAAAACCCAAATCTAGAGTATTTGTTCAATAAATGAAAACTTTCCAAAAATAGCAGGTTTTAAGAAAATTATTTAAAAATACAACATATTGATGAAAAATTCTGAAAGAATACTCAACTATCCAAAAATATTCTTGTTATCCTAATTTCTAAATCACAAATTCCAAATCTAGAGTATTGGTTCAATAAATGAAAACTTTCCAAAAATAGCAGGTTTTAAGAAAATTATTTAAAAATACAACATATTGATGAAAAATTCTGAAAGAATACTCAACTATCCAAAAATATTCTTGTTATCCTAATTTCTAAATCACAAATTCCAAATCTAGAGTATTGGTTCAATAAATGAAAACTTTCCAAAAATAGCAGTTTTTAAGAAAATTATTTAAAAATACAACATATTGATGAAAAATTCTGAAAGAATACTCAACTATCCAAAAATATTCTTGTTATCCTAATTTCTAAATCACAAATTCCAAATCTAGAGTATTGGTTCAATAAATGAAAACTTTCCAAAAATAGCAGTTTTAAGAAAATTATTTAAAAATACAACATATTGATGAAAAATTCTGAAAGAATACTCAACTATCCAAAAATATTCTTGTTATCCTAATTTCTAAATCACAAAACCCAAATCTAGAGTATTTGTTCAATAAATGAAAACTTTCCAAAAATAGCAGGTTTTAAGAAAATTATTTAAAAATACAACATATTGATGAAAAATTCTGAAAGAATACTCAACTATCCAAAAATATTCTTGTTATCCTAATTTCTAAATCACAAAACCCAAATCTAGAGTATTTGTTCAATAAATGAAAACTTTCCAAAAATAGCAGGTTTTAAGAAAATTATTTAAAAATACAACATATTGATGAAAAATTCTGAAAGAATACTCAACTATCCAAAAATATTCTTGTTATCCTAATTTCTAAATCACAAAACCCAAATCTAGAGTATTGGTTCAATAAATGAAAACTTTCCAAAAATAGCAGGTTTTAAGAAAATTATTTAAAAATACAACATATTGATGAAAAATTCTGAAAGAATACTCAACTATCCAAAAATATTCTTGTTATCCTAATTTCTAAATCACAAATTCCAAATCTAGAGTATTGGTTCAATAAATGAAAACTTTCCAAAAATAGCAGGTTTTAAGAAAATTATTTAAAAATACAACATATTGATGAAAAATTCTGAAAGAATACTCAACTATCCAAAAATATTCTTGTTATCCTAATTTCTAAATCACAAATTCCAAATCTAGAGTATTGGTTCAATAAATGAAAACTTTCCAAAAATAGCAGGTTTTAAGAAAATTATTTAAAAATACAACATATTGATGAAAAATTCTGAAAGAATACTCAACTATCCAAAAATATTCTTGTTATCCTTCTAAATCAGAAATTCCAAATCTAGAATATTTGTTCAATAAATGAAAACTTTCCAAAAATAGCAGTTTTTAAGAAAATTATTTAAAAATACAACATATTGATGAAAAATTCTGAAAGAATACTCAACTATCCAAAAATATTCTTGTTATCCTAATTTCTAAATCACAAATTCCAAATCTAGAGTATTGGTTCAATAAATGAAAACTTTCCAAAAATAGCAGTTTTTAAGAAAATTATTTAAAAATACAACATATTGATGAAAAATTCTGAAAGAATACTCAACTATCCAAAAATATTCTTGTTATCCTAATTTCTAAATCACAAATTCCAAATCTAGAGTATTGGTTCAATAAATGAAAACTTTCCAAAAATAGCAGTTTTTAAGAAAATTATTTAAAAATACAACATATTGATGAAAAATTCTGAAAGAATACTCAACTATCCAAAAATATTCTTGTTATCCTAATTTCTAAATCACAAAACCCAAATCTAGAGTATTTGTTCAATAAATGAAAACTTTCCAAAAATAGCAGTTTTTAAGAAAATTATTTAAAAATACAACATATTGATGAAAAATTCTGAAAGAATACTCAACTATCCAAAAATATTCTTGTTATCCTAATTTCTAAATCACAAAACCCAAATCTAGAGTATTTGTTCAATAAATGAAAACTTTCCAAAAATAGCAGGTTTTAAGAAAATTATTTAAAAATACAACATATTGATGAAAAATTCTGAAAGAATACTCAACTATCCAAAAATATTCTTGTTATCCTAATTTCTAAATCACAAAACCCAAATCTAGAGTATTTGTTCAATAAATGAAAACTTTCCAAAAATAGCAGGTTTTAAGAAAATTATTTAAAAATACAACATATTGATGAAAAATTCTGAAAGAATACTCAACTATCCAAAAATATTCTTGTTATCCTAATTTCTAAATCAGAAATTCCAAATCTAGAGTATTGGTTCAATAAATGAAAACTTTCCAAAAATAGCAGTTTTTAAGAAAATTATTTAAAAATACAACATATTGATGAAAAATTCTGAAAGAATACTCAACTATCCAAAAATATTCTTGTTATCCTAATTTCTAAATCACAAATTCCAAATCTAGAGTATTGGTTCAATAAATGAAAACTTTCCAAAAATAGCAGTTTTTAAGAAAATTATTTAAAAATACAACATATTGATGAAAAATTCTGAAAGAATACTCAACTATCCAAAAATATTCTTGTTATCCTAATTTCTAAATCACAAAACCCAAATCTAGAGTATTGTTCAATAAATGAAAACTTTCCAAAAATAGCAGGTTTTAAGAAAATTATTTAAAAATACAACATATTGATGAAAAATTCTGAAAGAATACTCAACTATCCAAAAATATTCTTGTTATCCTAATTTCTAAATCACAAAACCCAAATCTAGAGTATTTGTTCAATAAATGAAAACTTTCCAAAAATAGCAGGTTTTAAGAAAATTATTTAAAAATACAACATATTGATGAAAAATTCTGAAAGAATACTCAACTATCCAAAAATATTCTTGTTATCCTAATTTCTAAATCACAAACCCAAATCTAGAGTATTTGTTCAATAAATGAAAACTTTCCAAAAATAGCAGGTTTTAAGAAAATTATTTAAAAATACAACATATTGATGAAAAATTCTGAAAGAATACTCAACTATCCAAAAATATTCTTGTTATCCTAATTTCTAAATCACAAAATTCCAAATCTAGAGTATTGGTTCAATAAATGAAAACTTTCCAAAAATAGCAGTTTTTAAGAAAATTATTTAAAAATACAACATATTGATGAAAAATTCTGAAAGAATACTCAACTATCCAAAAATATTCTTGTTATCCTAATTTCTAAATCACAAATTCCAAATCTAGAGTATTGGTTCAATAAATGAAAACTTTCCAAAAATAGCAGGTTTTAAGAAAATTATTTAAAAATACAACATATTGATGAAAAATTCTGAAAGAATACTCAACTATCCAAAAATATTCTTGTTATCCTAATTTCTAAATCACAAAACCCAAATCTAGAGTATTGGTTCAATAAATGAAAACTTTCCAAAAATAGCAGGTTTTAAGAAAATTATTTAAAAATACAACATATTGATGAAAAATTCTGAAAGAATACTCAACTATCCAAAAATATTCTTGTTATCCTAATTTCTAAATCACAAATTCCAAATCTAGAGTATTGGTTCAATAAATGAAAACTTTCCAAAAATAGCAGTTTTAAGAAAATTATTTAAAAATACAACATATTGATGAAAAATTCTGAAAGAATACTCAACTATCCAAAAATATTCTTGTTATCCTAATTTCTAAATCAGAAATTCCAAATCTAGAGTATTGGTTCAATAAATGAAAACTTTCCAAAAATAGCAGTTTTTAAGAAAATTATTTAAAAATACAACATATTGATGAAAAATTCTGAAAGAATACTCAACTATCCAAAATATTCTTGTTATCCTAATTTCTAAATCACAAACCCAAATCTAGAGTATTGGTTCAATAAATGAAAACTTTCCAAAAATAGCAGTTTTTAAGAAAATTATTTAAAAATACAACATATTGATGAAAAATTCTGAAAGAATACTCAACTATCCAAAAATATTCTTGTTATCCTAATTTCTAAATCACAAAACCCAAATCTAGAGTATTGTTCAATAAATGAAAACTTTCCAAAAATAGCAGTTTTTAAGAAAATTATTTAAAAATACAACATATTGATGAAAAATTCTGAAAGAATACTCAACTATCCAAAAATATTCTTGTTATCCTAATTTCTAAATCACAAAACCCAAATCTAGAGTATTTGTTCAATAAATGAAAACTTTCCAAAAATAGTAGTTTTAAGAAAATTATTTAAAAATACAACATATTGATAAAAATTCTGAAAGAATACTCAACTATCCAAAAATATTCTTGTTATCCTAATTTCTAAATCACAAATCCAAATCTAGAGTATTTGTTCAATAAATGAAAACTTTCCAAAAATAGCAGGTTTTAAGAAAATTATTTAAAAATACAACATATTGATGAAAAATTCTGAAAGAATACTCAACTATCCAAAAATATTCTTGTTATCCTAATTTCTAAATCACAAATTCCAAATCTAGAGTATTGGTTCAATAAATGAAAACTTTCCAAAAATAGCAGTTTTAAGAAAATTATTTAAAAATACAACATATTGATGAAAAATTCTGAAAGAATACTCAACTATCCAAAAATATTCTTGTTATCCTAATTTCTAAATCACAAAACCCAAATCTAGAGTATTGGTTCAATAAATGAAAACTTTCCAAAAATAGCAGTTTTTAAGAAAATTATTTAAAAATACAACATATTGATGAAAAATTCTGAAAGAATACTCAACTATCCAAAAATATTCTTGTTATCCTAATTTCTAAATCACAAAACCCAAATCTAGAGTATTGTTCAATAAATGAAAACTTTCCAAAAATAGCAGTTTTAAGAAAATTATTTAAAAATACAACATATTGATGAAAAATTCTGAAAGAATACTCAACTATCCAAAATATTCTTGTTATCCTAATTTCTAAATCACAAAACCCAAATCTAGAGTATTGTTCAATAAATGAAAACTTTCCAAAAATAGCAGGTTTTAAGAAAATTATTTAAAAATACAACATATTGATGAAAAATTCTGAAAGAATACTCAACTATCCAAAAATATTCTTGTTATCCTAATTTCTAAATCACAAAACCCAAATCTAGAGTATTTGTTCAATAAATGAAAACTTTCCAAAAATAGCAGGTTTTAAGAAAATTATTTAAAAATACAACATATTGATGAAAAATTCTGAAAGAATACTCAACTATCCAAAAATATTCTTGTTATCCTAATTTCTAAATCACAAAAACCCAAATCTAGAGTATTGGTTCAATAAATGAAAACTTTCCAAAAATAGCAGTTTTAAGAAAATTATTTAAAAATACAACATATTGATGAAAAATTCTGAAAGAATACTCAACTATCCAAAAATATTCTTGTTATCCTAATTTCTAAATCACAAACCCAAATCTAGAGTATTGGTTCAATAAATGAAAACTTTCCAAAAATAGCAGGTTTTAAGAAAATTATTTAAAAATACAACATATTGATGAAAAATTCTGAAAGAATACTCAACTATCCAAAAATATTCTTGTTATCCTAATTTCTAAATCACAAAACCCAAATCTAGAGTATTGTTCAATAAATGAAAACTTTCCAAAAATAGCAGGTTTTAAGAAAATTATTTAAAAATACAACATATTGATGAAAATTCTGAAAGAATACTCAACTATCCAAAAATATTCTTGTTATCCTAATTTCTAAATCACAAAACCCAAATCTAGAGTATTTGTTCAATAAATGAAAACTTTCCAAAAATAGCAGGTTTTAAGAAAATTATTTAAAAATACAACATATTGATGAAAAATTCTGAAAGAATACTCAACTATCCAAAAATATTCTTGTTATCCTAATTTCTAAATCACAAAACCCAAATCTAGAGTATTTGTTCAATAAATGAAAACTTTCCAAAAATAGCAGGTTTTAAGAAAATTATTTAAAAATACAACATATTGATGAAAAATTCTGAAAGAATACTCAACTATCCAAAAATATTCTTGTTATCCTAATTTCTAAATCACAAATCCAAATCTAGAGTATTGGTTCAATAAATGAAAACTTTCCAAAAATAGCAGGTTTTAAGAAAATTATTTAAAAATACAACATATTGATGAAAAATTCTGAAAGAATACTCAACTATCCAAAAATATTCTTGTTATCCTAATTTCTAAATCACAAAACCCAAATCTAGAGTATTTGTTCAATAAATGAAAACTTTCCAAAAATAGCAGGTTTTAAGAAAATTATTTAAAAATACAACATATTGATGAAAAATTCTGAAAGAATACTCAACTATCCAAAAATATTCTTGTTATCCTAATTTCTAAATCACAAAATTCCAAATCTAGAGTATTGGTTCAATAAATGAAAACTTTCCAAAAATAGCAGTTTTAAGAAAATTATTTAAAAATACAACATATTGATGAAAAATTCTGAAAGAATACTCAACTATCCAAAAATATTCTTGTTATCCTAATTTCTAAATCACAAATTCCAAATCTAGAGTATTGGTTCAATAAATGAAAACTTTCCAAAAATAGCAGTTTTTTGAAAATTATTTAAAAATACAACATATTGATGAAAAATTCTGAAAGAATACTCAACTATCCAAAAATATTCTTGTTATCCTAATTTCTAAATCACAAAACCCAAATCTAGAGTATTGGTTCAATAAATGAAAACTTTCCAAAAATAGCAGTTTTTAAGAAAATTATTTAAAAATACAACATATTGATGAAAAATTCTGAAAGAATACTCAACTATCCAAAAATATTCTTGTTATCCTAATTTCTAATCACAAAACCCAAATCTAGAGTATTGGTTCAATAAATGAAAACTTTCCAAAAATAGCAGTTTTTAAGAAAATTATTTAAAAATACAACATATTGATGAAAAATTCTGAAAGAATACTCAACTATCCAAAAATATTCTTGTTATCCTAATTTCTAAATCACAAACCCAAATCTAGAGTATTTGTTCAATAAATGAAAACTTTTCAAAAATAGCAGGTTTTAAAAAATTATTTAAAAATACAACATATTGATGAAAAATTCTGAAAGAATACTCAACTATCCAAAAATATTCTTGTTATCCTAATTTCTAAATCACAAAACCCAAATCTAGAGTATTTGTTCAATAAATGAAAACTTTCAAAAATAGCAGGTTTTAAGAAAATTATTTAAAAATACAACATATTGATGAAAAATTCTGAAAGAATACTCAACTATCCAAAAATATTCTTGTTATCCTAATTTCTAAATCAAAACCCAAATCTAGAGTATTTGTTCAATAAATGAAAACTTTCCAAAAATAGCAGTTTTTAAGAAAATTATTTAAAAATACAACATATTGTTGAAAAATTCTGAAAGAATACTCAACTATCCAAAAATATTCTTGTTATCCTAATTTCTAAATCACAAAACCCAAATCTAGAGTATTTGTTCAATAAATGAAAACTTTCCAAAAATAGCAGGTTTTAAGAAAATTATTTAAAAATACAACATATTGATGAAAAATTCTGAAAGAATACTCAACTATCCAAAAATATTCTTGTTATCCTAATTTCTTAATCACAAAACCCAAATCTAGAGTATTTGTTCAATAAATGAAAACTTTCCAAAAATAGCAGGTTTTAAGAAAATTATTTAAAAATACAACATATTGATGAAAAATTCTGAAAGAATACTCAACTATCCAAAAATATTCTTGTTATCCTAATTTCTAAATCACAAAACCCAAATCTAGAGTATTGGTTCAATAAATGAAAACTTTCCAAAAATAGCAGGTTTTAAGAAAATTATTTAAAAATACAACATATTGATGAAAAATTCTGAAAGAATACTCAACTATCCAAAAATATTCTTGTTATCCTAATTTCTAAATCACAAACCCAAATCTAGAGTATTTGTTCAATAAATGAAAACTTTCCAAAAATAGCAGGTTTTAAGAAAATTATTTAAAAATACAACATATTGATGAAAAATTCTGAAAGAATACTTAACTATCCAAAAATATTCTTGTTATCCTAATTTCTTAATCACAAAACCCAAATCTAGAGTATTTGTTCAATAAATGAAAACTTTCCAAAAATAGCAGGTTTTAGAAAATTATTTAAAAATACAACATATTGATGAAAAATTCTGAAAGAATACTCAACTATCCAAAAATATTCTTGTTATCCTAATTTCTAAATCACAAAACCCAAATCTAGAGTATTTGTTCAATAAATGAAAACTTTCAAAAATAGCAGGTTTTAAGAAAATTATTAAAAAAAATACAACATATTGATGAAAAATTCTGAAAGAATACTCAACTATCCAAAAATATTCTTGTTATCCTAATTTCTAAATCACAAACCCAAATCTAGAGTATTGTTCAATAAATGAAAACTTTCCAAAAATAGCAGTTTTAAGAAAAATTATTTAAAAATACAACATATTGATGAAAAATTCTGAAAGAATACTCAACTATCCAAAAATATTCTTGTTATCCTAATTTCTAAATCACAAAACCCAAATCTAGAGTATTTGTTCAATAAATGAAAACTTTCCAAAAATAGCAGGTTTTAAGAAAATTATTTAAAAATACAACATATTGATGAAAATTCTGAAAGAATACTCAACTATCCAAAAATATCTTGTTATCCTAATTTCTAAATCAAACCCAAATCTAGTATTGTTCAATAAATGAAAACTTTCCAAAAAATAGCAGGTTTTAAGGAAATTATTTAAAAATACAACATATTGATGAAAAATTCTGAAAGAATACTCAACTATCCAAAAATATTCTTGTTATCCTAATTTCTAAATCACAAAACCCAAATCTAGAGTATTGTTCAATAAATGAAAACTTTCCCAAAATAGCAGGTTTTAAGAAAATTATTTAAAAATACAACATATTGATGAAAAATTCTGAAAGAATACTACTATCCAAAATATTCTTGTTATCCTAATTTCTAAATCACAAAACCCAAATCTAGAGTATTTGTTCAATAAATGAAAAGTTTCCAAAAATAGCAGGTTTTAAGAAAAATTATTTAAAAATACAACATATTGATGAAAAATTCTGAAAGAATACTTAACTATCCAAAAATATTCTTGTTATCCTAATTTCTTAACCACAAAACCCAAATCTAGAGTATTTGTTCAATAAATGAAAACTTTCCAAAAATAGCAGGTTTTAAGAAAATTATTTAAAAATACAACATATTGATGAAAAATTCTGAAAGAATACTCAACTATCAAAAAATATCTTGTTATCCTAATTTCTTAACCACAAAACCCAAATCTAGAGTATTTGTTCAATAAATGAAAACTTTCCAAAAATAGCAGGTTTTAAGAAAATTATTTAAAAATACAACATATTGATGAAAAATTCTGAAAGAATACTCAACTATCCAAAATATTCTTGTTATCCTAATTTCTAAATCACAAAACCCAAATCTAGAGTATTTGTTCAATAAATGAAAACTTTCCAAAAATAGCAGGTTTTAAGAAAATTATTTAAAAATACAACATATTGATGAAAAATTCTGAAAGAATACAACTATCCAAAATATTCTTGTTATCCTAATTTCTAAATCACAAAACCAAATCTAGAGTATGTTCAATAAATGAAAACTTTCCAAAAATAGCAGGTTTTAAGAAATTATTTAAAAATACAACATATTGATGAAAAATTCTGAAAGAATACTCAACTATCCAAAAATATTCTTGTTATCCTAATTTCTAAATCACAACCAAATCTAGAGTATTTTCAATAAATGAAAACTTTCCAAAAATAGCAGGTTTTAAGAAAATTATTTAAAAATACAACATATTGATGAAAAATTCTGAAAGAATACTCAACTATCCAAAAAATATTCTTGTTATCCTAATTTCTAAATCACAAAACCAAATCTAGAGTATTTTCAATAAATGAAAACTTTCCAAAAATAGCAGTTTTTAAGAAAATTATTTAAAAATACAACATATTGATGAAAAATTCTGAAAGAATACTAGCTATCCAAAAATATCTTGTTATCCTAATTTCTAAATCACAAAACCAAATCTAGAGTATTTGTTCAATAAATGAAAACTTTCCAAAAATAGCAGTTTTAAGAAAATTATTTAAAAATACAACATATTGATGAAAATTTCTGAAAGAATACTCAACTATCCAAAAATATCTTGTTATCCTAATTTCTTAAACAAAAACCCAAATCTAGAGTATTTGTTCAATAAATGAAAACTTTCCAAAAATAGCAGGTTTTAAGAAAATTATTTAAAAATACAACATATTGATGAAAAATTCTGAAAGAATACTCAACTATCCAAAAATATTCTTGTTATCCTAATTTCTAAATCACAAAACCCAAATCTAGAGTATTTGTTCAATAAATGAAAACTTTCCAAAAATAGCAGGTTTTAAGAAAATTATTTAAAAATACAACATATTGATGAAAAATTCTGAAAGAATACTCAACTATCCAAAAATTCTTGTTATCCTAATTTCTAAATCACAAAACCCAAATCTAGAGTATTGTTCAATAAATGAAAACTTTCAAAAATAGCAGGTTTTAAGAAAATTATTTAAAAAAAACATATTGATGAAAAATTCTGAAAGAATACTCAACTATCCAAAAATATTCTGTTATCTAATTTCTAAATCACAAAACCAAATCTAGAGTATTTGTTCAATAAATGAAAACTTTCCAAAAATAGCAGGTTTTTAAGAAAATTATTTAAAAATACAACATATTGATGAAAATTCTGAAAGGAAAGAAAATATATCACTATCCAAAAAATCTTCTGTTATCCTAATTTCTAAATCACAAAACCCAAATCTAGAGTATTTGTTCAATAAATGAAAACTTTCCAAAAATAGCAGGTTTTAAGAAATTATTTAAAATACAACATATTGATGAAAAATTCTGAAAGAATACTAACTATCCAAAAATATTCTGTTATCCTAATTTCTAAATCACAAAAACCCAAATCTAGAGTATTTGTTCAATAAATGAAAACTTTCCAAAAATAGCAGGTTTTTAAGAAAATTATTTAAAAATACAACATATTGATGAAAAATTCTGAAAGAATACTCAACTATCCAAAAATATTCTTGTTATCCTAATTTCTAAATCAAAAACCCAAATCTAGAGTAGTTCAATAAATGAAAACTTTCCAAAAATAGCAGGTTTTAAGAAAATTATTTAAAAATACCATATTGATGAAAAATTCTGAAAGAATACTCAACTATCCAAAAATATTCTTGTTATCCTAATTTCTTAACACAAAACCCAAATCTAGAGTATTGTTCAATAAATGAAAACTTTCCAAAAATAGCAGGTTTTAAGAAAATTATTTAAAAATACAACATATTGATGAAAAATTCTGAAAGAATACTCAACTATCCAAAAATATTCTTGTTATCCTAATTTCTAAATCACAACACCAAATCTAGAGTATTGTTCAATAAATGAAAACTTTCCAAAATAGCAGTTTTTAAGAAAATTATTTAAAAATACAACATATTGATGAAAAATTCTGAAAGAATACTCAACTATCCAAAAATATTCTTGTTATCCTAATTTCTAATCACAAAACCCAAATCTAGAGTATTTGTTCAATAAATGAAAACTTTCCAAAAATAGCAGGTTTAAGAAAATATTTAAAAATACAACATATTGATGAAAAATTCTGAAAGAATACTCAACTATCCAAAAAATATTCTGTTATCCTAATTTCTAAATCAGAAAACCCAAATCTAGGTATTGGTTCAATAAATGAAAACTTTCCAAAAATAGCAGGTTTTAAGAAAAATTATTTAAAAATACAACATATTGATGAAAATTTCTGAAAGAATACTCAACTATCCAAAAATATTCTTGTTTTCCTAATTTCTAAATCACAAAACCAAATCTAGAGTATTGTTCAATAAATGAAAACTTCCAAAAATAGCAGGGTTTTAAGAAAATTATTTAAAAATACAACATATTGATGAAAATTCTGAAAGAATACTCAACTATCCAAAAATATTCTTGTTATCCTAATTTCTGAATCACACAAAACCCAAATCTAGAGTATTGTTCAATATAAATGAAAACTTTCCAAAATAACAGGTTTTAAGAAAATATTTAAAAATA
>NW_026016261.1:12500-25122 GCF_020379485.1 Brassica napus | reverse complement strand
GCGAAGAAGGACTAGACCTAGTACTTAGCCGCATATGGGGTCCGTCTCCCATAGAAAATGTAATGGAACAATAGCGGACACTCAGGCAAATGAAATGAAAATAAATGTGAATGCTGAATAGTTAGCCTGAAGTTGTACCAAAAAAAGACAAAAAACCATTTTTTCTAATGTGACAACAAAGCTGATGCTGCATGTGTGCTATCATTGAGCAAATAGGAAATAGGCATTGGAAAGAATGGCATCAACATGAAAAAGAAAACTATTTGTGTAAACTTACTGACATATAAATAAAAAAAAGTACTGCTTCGACTCCAGATATGAACGCTGAAAAGAAAAGCGAAAAAAAACTTTTTTAAAACAATAGTTTTGAATAGCAGAAAATGGGATACACATCGAATGGTAGAGGGGGGGGCCCTGACACGAAACTTAAAAAAGAATAAAAAATCCTAAGAATCCATATTTCGTAGAAATTCTTGTGGACACTACAATACAAAATGTAGTTGTGTTTAATCTTCTTTTTTTTTTCAGATTTTGTATATCTAGATTAAGTATGTATCTATCAAAAACAGTATATACACTAGATAAACTCGGCTCAATCTTTTTTTTACTAAAAGGATTGAGCCGAGTTTAATTGCAATTAAACTAATAAACGGACGTGAATTACTAATCTAATTTCTAGTCTTGGCCATCTAATTTATCGATGGTTGGGAAGTTAAATGTGATCTCCTTCCATACTTCACAAGCAGCAGCTAGTTCAGGACTCCATTTGCAAGCCTCACGGATAATTTCATTACCCTCGACTGCAAGATCACGTCCCTCATTACGAGCTTGTACACATGCTTCTAGAGCTACTCGGTTAGCTACGGCACCCGGTGCATTTCCCCAAGGGTGGCCTAAAGTTCCGCCACCAAATTGTAGTACGGAATCATCTCAATAAAATCACTCTTGACAGTAATATATGTTGTATATGTAAATCCTAGATATGACAATATGCGGAATTCATCCATGAAAATGAAAACAAGGGGGGGTTGATATCGATGGGACGCATAACCGGATATGCTAAAATGAAAATATGAAAAAAAAAGGCTAATGAGATCGAAATAATGAATCATAAATAGAGTTCCATTTCGGAATTGGCTAGATAAAACAAAGTCTTGCCTATTATGACAAATAAATCAAAGACTTTCCACAAAAATTTTTTTATTCATATATTTTTTATTTTAAAACTAGGTTTTGGTTAGTTGAGCTTGAAAACGACTATTCCTTCATTGAAATTTAATTAAGTAAAAAATTGAATTGCATATTCGCTTGGGTGGTACCAATGAAATCGAGTGCTTACTCCCATTTATTATTGAATTAACCAATGAATTTACTATCGAAGATTTTTTCTGTATTCGAAAAATTTCGCAACAAAATTGAACATATTTTTTATTATGAGAATAAATCCTACTACTTCGGATCCAGCGGTTTCAATACGTGAAAAAAACAACCTGGGACGTATTGCCCAAATCATTGGTCCGGTACTGGATGTAGCCTTTCCCCCGGGCAAGATGCCTAATATTTACAATGCTCTGGTGGTTAAGGGTCGAGATACGCTTGGTCAAGAAATTAATGTGACTTGTGAAGTACAGCAATTATTAGGAAACAACCGAGTTAGAGCTGTAGCTATGAGCGCGACCGAGGGTTTAAAGAGAGGGATGGACGTGGTTGATATGGGAAATCCTCTAAGTGTTCCAGTCGGCGGAGCGACTCTAGGACGAATTTTCAATGTACTTGGGGAACCTGTTGATAATTTAGGTCCTGTCGATACTCTCACAACATCTCCTATCCATAAATCCGCGCCTGCTTTTATAGACTTAGATACAACCTTATCTATTTTTGAAACAGGAATTAAAGTAGTAGATCTTTTGGCCCCTTATCGTCGTGGGGGAAAAATCGGACTATTCGGTGGGGCTGGCGTGGGTAAAACAGTACTAATTATGGAATTGATCAACAACATTGCCAAAGCTCATGGTGGTGTATCCGTATTTGGTGGAGTAGGCGAACGAACTCGTGAAGGAAATGATCTTTACATGGAAATGAAAGAATCTGGAGTCATTAATGAACTAAACCTTGCGGACTCCAAAGTAGCCCTAGTCTACGGTCAGATGAATGAACCGCCGGGAGCTCGTATGAGAGTTGGTCTGACTGCCTTAACTATGGCAGAATATTTCCGAGATGTTAATGAGCAAGACGTACTTCTATTTATCGACAATATCTTCCGTTTTGTACAAGCAGGATCCGAGGTATCCGCTTTATTGGGTAGAATGCCTTCTGCTGTGGGTTACCAACCCACCCTTAGTACCGAAATGGGTTCTTTACAAGAAAGAATTACTTCTACGAAAAAAGGGTCCATAACCTCTATTCAAGCAGTTTATGTACCTGCAGACGATTTGACTGACCCTGCTCCTGCCACCACATTTGCACATTTAGATGCGACTACCGTACTATCAAGAGGATTAGCTGCTAAAGGTATCTATCCAGCGGTAGATCCTTTAGATTCAACGTCAACTATGCTACAACCTCGAATCGTTGGCGAGGAACATTATGAAACTGCGCAACAAGTAAAGCAAACTTTACAACGTTACAAGGAGCTTCAGGACATTATAGCTATCCTGGGGTTGGACGAATTATCCGAAGAGGATCGCTTAACCGTCGCAAGAGCACGAAAGATTGAGCGTTTCTTATCACAACCTTTTTTCGTAGCAGAAGTATTTACAGGTTCTCCGGGAAAATATGTTGGGCTAGCGGAAACAATTAGAGGGTTTAATTTGATCCTTTCCGGAGAATTTGATTCTCTTCCTGAACAGGCCTTTTACTTAGTGGGTAACATCGATGAAGCTACTGCGAAGGCTACGAACTTAGAAATGGAGAGTAAATTGAAGAAATGACCTTAAATCTTTGTGTACTGACTCCGAATCGAATTGTTTGGGATTCAGAAGTAAAAGAAATCATTTTATCTACTAATAGTGGACAAATTGGCGTATTACCAAATCACGCGCCGATTGCCACAGCTGTTGATATAGGTATTTTGAAAATACGCCTTAATAACCAATGGTTAACAATGGCTCTGATGGGCGGTTTTGCTAGAATAGGCAATAATGAAATTACTATTTTAGTAAATGATGCAGAGAAGAATAGTGACATTGATCCACAAGAAGCTCAGCAAACTCTTGAAATAGCAGAGGCGAACTTGAGAAAAGCTGAAGGCAAGAGACAAACAATTGAGGCTAATCTAGCTCTCAGACGAGCTCGGACACGCGTCGAGGCTCTCAATACGATTTGATTTTGTAACTAGCTGACGTATAAAAAAATAGGATCCAAAAGCGAGAAAAAAAAAAAAAAAAGCTGGCTACAAAAACTTATTAGACACCATTGATCATGGTGTCTAATAAGTTATACCTACTATTGGATTTGAACCAATGACTCCTGCCGTATGAAAGCAATACTCTAACCACTGAGTTAAGTAGGTTATTTATCATCGTAAAGAGAAGGCACGGGGATACTTATCACATCGATAGGATTATAAATCCAATATTATTTCTAAGCAATACCAATAAACAACGAGATGAAAGAGATATAATGTTCGATCATATAATATTAATCTTGACAAGAAATTATCTACATGATAAGATAAGATAAAATGTGGATCATAAACACAAGGGCTATAGCTCAGTTAGGTAGAGCACCTCGTTTACACGTGCGCCAAAGTTTTTCAGAGGAGTCCATCACGCAATCAAACCAATTGATTGATCTTATTAATAAATCGATGTCTTACTCCATGACTTTTTTTTAGGAAAAAGAGGAGAACAATAGCCTGACATTAGGTCCTATTAAAGTACCCCATTTCGGTAGGGAATTAATAGAACCCATCATTGATTTGAGATATTGATAGGGTGAATACCCAGTCTACTTAATGCTAGGCAGAATGAGTATAAGGAACTCAAAAATGATCTTTTCGTCCTATGAACCTTAAGGTGTAGCAAGTTTCATATTTGATTTTTTAATCAGGATGTTAGAGACTATATTTAACTTAAGTTGATCTAGACCAAAAGCAAACCTACGTCAAGAGAACCCTTCTTTGAAACACTTTGGTAGTTATTCTGTATTGTATTAGAATTAAAAAATAATCAATCAGAGTACTTGGAACCATTTCTTATCTTTTTTTTTTAAGAAAAAATATGGTAGACTAACTGATCTTTCTATCAGTTAATGAAAGAGCCCAATGCAAAAAAAATGCATGTTGGGTCTTTGAAAGAGTTCGAATCATTTTGATAATAATAAGTTCGAGCTCTTTTACCGAGCAGGTCTACGGTTCGAATCCGTATAGCCCTAACTAATAAATTTATTCTAATAAATGACATTCAAATCCAAATAATTGGATAATTTTTGACTTTTTATTGTATTCTTTATTTCTAACTGGTTACTTTCAATTTGTTGGTTCATAAAAAAAACTCCCAGACCCTAAACCATAAGTCCTGGGGGTCGTTCAGAATAAAACGGAAAACCAAATTTGATTTCATTTGATTTCAGTGGATCCAATCACTATCTATAGATATATCTAGATAGATACTTATAATTTAGAATAAACGTTTTTTATTCATTCATTTTCATAGTCGTAAGTGGATTTTTTGATACGTCATAATTTTAAAAACGAAGATATTTTATCAATTTGTTTTATTTTTAAATAAAACATAAAGCAAATTTAAGAAACAGAAAAAAAAAATTACTAGTTATTAATCATATTAATATTATATTATTAATATGAGAAACTATTAGTAATAGAAACATGGAAATATTAAGTAATAAGTGTACTGAAAATAAGATTACAATCAATAAATCTTAAAAGGAGACGTCTACCACAGCAACCAAACGAAAATAAATGATTCGATTAACCTGAATTTTTGTTTTGACGCAAGAGTTATATATACCTTGCCCAATCCACTCCGATTGGAATTGACTAAGCGGGTATTTTTTCCACATTCATAGGAGTTCGTCTATGTTTCTGCTTTACGAATATGATATTTTCTGGGCATTTTTAATAATATCAAGTGCTATTCCTGTTTTGGCATTTCTAATTTCCGGGGTTTTATCTCCAATTACGAAGGGGCCGGAGAAACTTTCTAGTTATGAATCAGGTATAGAACCGATCGGGGATGCTTGGTTACAATTTAGAATCCGTTATTATATGTTTGCTCTAGTTTTTGTTGTTTTTGATGTTGAAACCGTTTTTCTGTATCCGTGGGCAATGAGTTTCGATGTACTAGGGGTATCCGCTTTTATAGAAGCTTTCATTTTCGTGCTTATCCTAATTCTTGGTTTAGTTTATGCATGGCGAAAAGGAGCGTTGGAATGGTCTTAGTTCGTTTCCTGAATACTTGTACAATAACAATAAAAAAAAAGTAAAAAAAAACCATTGAAACAATTATGAATTCCATTAAGTTTCCCGTACTTGATCGAACAACAAAAAAACTCAGTTATTTCAACTACGTTAAATGATCTTTCAAATTGGTCAAGACTTTCCAGCCTATGGCCGCTTCTTTATGGTACCAGTTGTTGTTTTATTGAATTTGCCTCATTAATAGGCTCCCGATTTGACTTTGATCGTTATGGGCTAGTACCAAGATCAAGTCCTAGACAGGCGGACCTTATTTTAACAGCAGGTACAGTAACAATGAAAATGGCTCCTTCTTTAGTGAGATTATATGAACAAATGCCTGAACCAAAGTATGTTATTGCTATGGGAGCGTGTACAATTACAGGGGGGATGTTCAGTACCGATTCTTATAGTACTGTTCGAGGGGTTGATAAGCTAATTCCTGTAGATGTCTATTTGCCGGGTTGTCCACCTAAACCAGAGGCTGTTATAGACGCTATAACAAAGCTTCGTAAGAAAATAGCTAGAGAAATCTATAAGGATCGAATTAGACCTCAACGGGGTAATCGGTGTTTTACTACCAATCACAAGTTTTTTGTTGTACGCAGTACACAGACTGGAAATTATGATCAAGAATTACTCTATCCACCATCATCTACTTCAGAGATCTCTACTGAAACATTTTTTAAATACAAAAGCCCAGTATCTTCCCACGAATTAGTGAATTAGGGAGGATTTGAGAGAATAAGAAAAAATCTTCATAAATTAGAACTCATGGTAAATGTGAAATACTTAAATTTATATAAAAAAAGGTGTGGGGGAAATAAAAAAGATGCAGGGCACTTTGTCCGTTTGGCTAGCCAAACGCGGGCTGGTTCATAGATCGTTGGGCTTCGATTACCAAGGAATAGAGACTTTACAAATAAAGCCCGAAGATTGGCATTCTATTGCTGTAATTTTATATGTATATGGTTACAATTATTTACGTTCCCAATGTGCCTATGATGTGGCACCAGGTGGCCTCTTAGCCAGTGTGTATCATCTTACGAGAATAGAATATGGTGTCAATCAAGCGGAAGAAGTTTGCATAAAAGTATTTACTCACAGGAGTAATCCCAGAATTCCATCTGTTTTCTGGGTTTGGAAAAGTACGGATTTTCAAGAACGGGAATCTTATGATATGTTAGGAATCACTTATGATAGCCATCCGCGGCTGAAACGGATCTTAATGCCCGAAAGTTGGATAGGGTGGCCTTTACGTAAGGATTATATTGCCCCCAATTTTTATGAAATACAAGATGCTTATTGAATGATAAAAAATTTGAATGATAAAAATGAGTCTTAGTTTCTACAACTACGGACCTTCGCGGAATATTTTGAATTCGAGTCGTTTTTAGATCAAACAAACAGAAGAATTAAGGTCTTATTCATATTATTATAGATAGCTTAATCTCCAATTTGAAAGATACTTTTTTCCTAAAAGCCGAGCCAATAGGATGAACTAAAAAAAAAAAAAGAGTTCTGCATTATGAACTTTGTATCGCGCACATAACTTAGTCAACTTTAGTCACATAACTGGGAATGAATAAATAAGATTGGAAAGCAATACAATAAATGGGGGGGTTAAAATTCTATTTCTATTGTATCTAATCTAATGAATCTTGGGGGTATTTCTGCCCTTCAACGATAGATACTATAGATAGATATAGATAGATAGATATAGATCTTTTTTTTTTTACTTTTTTTTATTCTTTCAACCAGAACTTTCCTTTCGAATATGTATTAGGTATAAAGTCTTATACATTTTTTTTGAACGGATGGATCCACAACATGAACAAAAAAGAGAGGGGGATAAAGGATTATTGCACTTTTTTTACTAAAGATACGTTTAATTTGAAGACTATAAACTTATCAAAATTAATCAATCCTATGCCAAGAACCAGATTTGAACTGGTGACACGAGGATTTTCAGTCCTCTGCTCTACCAACTGAGCTATCCCGGCCATTACCGAAGTATCATTCTCATTTTATGAGATGACTTAGGTCTATGTCAATTAAAAGAAACGCAAAAGTAGTAAATGAAAAAAGTTTTGGACCGGGAATTTATTGGATCTTCGAAAAGAAGACTTTCTAAGTTTTAGAATGAAAAATTATTTAGATTCGAAATAATTCAAATCGATAGTTCTTTCTCATTTGTATATGTATGATATATCCCACAAGACTTGTATATAATAAGAAAAGAAATTCGAGTTTGTAAAAGTGTCGGATGAATGAAAAAAGATCAATGAATTCTTGAATAACTAAAAAAAGGGTAAGGTGTCAAACAGACTTTTTTAGGGAGTAGGGTTGGGGATAGAGGGACTTGAACCCTCACGATTTTAAAAGTCAACGGATTTTCATCTTACTATAAATTTCATTGTTGTCAGTATTGACATGTAGAATGGGACTCTATCTTTATTCTCGTCCGATTAATAAGTTCCACCAAGGATCTATCAGACTATGAAGTGAATCGTTTGATTCAACACAAGGGATTGAACTCCATTTGTTAGAACAGCTTCCATTGAGTCTCTGCACCTATCCCGCTTTCTAAACTCTGGTTTGTTCGCGTAACCCAGGATTTGGCTCAGGATTGCCCATTGTTAATTCCAGGGTTTCTCTGAATTTGAAAGTTATCACTTAGTAGGTTTCCATACCAAGGCTCAATCCAATTAAGTCCGTAGCGTCTACCAATTCCGCCATATCCCCCTTTTTGCTTTGAGATTAGGATCTCATTATGATGTCTTTCCACTTTTTCTTATGACGAAACCTTGGAATTCATTACATACAGATACTTATTTTATTTCTTTGGTATCTTCTTGCATTTTTTTTAGCCCCATCCATATTGATTTAGTTTAATCAACAAAGATTCTATCATTTTTGTATTTGCAATTCAATATGGTTATATATTAGAGAACATATATATGTTCTTCCTTTTTCTCATCGTTGTCTTCAATTTTAAGAAATAGTCGAACGGTCGATTCGTTTTTTTTACTTCCATGAAAAGAAATTTATGATCATTATTGAAACTTAGAATTCTACAATGTGCAATGTAAAAAGATTATAAGTCTACTTCGTAGATTTGAAATTCGAATAATTCTAAAAAAGTATATTCGAAATGAATATTCGAATATTCATTCTAATAATTTAATTCTATAAAATAATAAAGAATATAAAAAGAGAAAAAGTATCAAATAATAATAATTGCATGAGGTTAGAACAAAAAAACCAAGAATTTCAAATCAGATATCATTTAACTTTAAAAAAAAGCTTTCCGGTCTAATTAAAATTTTCTTATTTAGAAACTCATGAAATCAAAATTAGAAAGTCGATATATTGCTATATTATATTAATTCATTAAGGTTTTGTTTTATTTATTTAATGATAGTCACTATTTATTTGAGCTATATTCTGTTCTAGAATATCGAAAATATGATGAATTCTAAATAGATAAGGAAAAATATGAATAGAATAGTTAATTAATACGATCTAGTAGTTTAGTGAATTTGTATACACTATTTTAGTTGAGCCCGCTTAGCTCAGAGGTTAGAGCATCGCATTTGTAATGCGATGGTCATCGGTTCGATTCCGATAGCCGGCTTTTACATAGTTTTTCATTTTTTTTACATGATTTTTAATGTACTTTCAAAAAAAAATAAGATTGAAAAGACTTCTTTCACCTTTTTCCAAGAGTTACCACGCCATTTATATTATGTCATATAAACTTCCATATAGGAATATATATTGGGGTAAAAGGGTTAGATCTTGGCAAAATAAATGAAGAAAATAAAGGAAAATTTTTGTGATTTATTGATTTATATATATTGTATATACAATAAAAAAAATCTGTATATTGAGAGAATATATCTTCTGACTCTTTGTATTCCAATAGTTTATTGGAGTGGATTTTACGTTATTTATCATTATCATTTAGTTCAGTTTTAATTTTGTTTAGTTTTTGTACAATTTCAATAAAAAAAGGAGTCTTTATGTCACGTTACCGAGGGCCTCGTTTTAAAAAAATACGCCGTCTGGGGGCTTTACCGGGACTAACTAGTAAAAGGCCTAGGGCAGGAAGCGATCTTAGAAACCAATCACGCTCCGGAAAAAAATCTCAATATCGTATTCGTTTAGAAGAAAAACAAAAATTGCGTTTTCATTATGGTCTTACAGAACGCCAATTACTTAAATATGTTCGTATCGCCGGAAAAGCTAAGGGGTCAACGGGTCAAGTTTTATTACAATTACTTGAAATGCGTTTGGATAACATCCTTTTTCGGTTGGGTATGGCTTTGACTATTCCTCAAGCGCGCCAATTAGTTAACCATGGGCATATTTTAGTTAATGGTCGTATAGTTGATATACCAAGTTATCGATGCAAACCCCGAGATATTATTACAGTGAAGGATGAACAAAACTCTAGAACTTTGGTTCAAAATCTTCTTGAGTCATCTGCCCCCGAGGAATTGCCAAACCATCTGACTCTTCACACATTCCAATATGAAGGGTTAGTCAATCAAATAATAGATAGGAAATGCGTCGGTTTGAAAATAAATGAATTGCTTGTCGTAGAATATTACTCTCGCCAGACTTAAAAAACCTAAGTGAAGTAAAAAAAAATCACTAAAAACAAGAGTTCGGACAACTCCCCTTTGCCCGCTTTTTTGATTAAAACTAAAAAGGGACAAGGTAAGGGATTTTGTCGGGGAATCTTTTTCCTATTCATGTATCATAGATTGGTAGGGAGGTTTGGATCCCTTGTTTGCTCTTCCCAGCATTTTCCATAGCAAAGAAATGTAGATTTTATATCTAGAAAAATTGGAAGTAGATAGAATATTTTTTTATAAAAAACGAGTCCGCTTTTATGTTAGTTCGTACTATAAAATTCCTTTGTTTGTGAGAAAATTTTCTCACAAAAGAAAAGTTAAAGGAAATAAAAAGAGTTATAGAATGGATTACTACCTATGCCAAGATCGCGTATAAATGGAAATTTTATTGATAAAACCTTTACAATTGTAGCCGATATCTTATTACGAGTCATTCCGACAACTTCCGGAGAAAAAGAGGCATTTACTTATTACAGAGATGGTGCGATTTGATTATCATTATCATTTTTTTCTATTTCTCACCGATTTGGAATAGAAAAAAATGAGTATTGAAAAAAATCTACGCTTTTGAAGGTGAAGTTTATAATATAAAAAAGCAATCCCTTCTGTCATGTATCCACGATTAGTGCAGCCTTAGATGCTTCAATTATGAATTCTAGTATTGAGCAAAAGGTTTTTTACCTACGGTTCCCGTATTACAGATCAATCCTACTAGACTAATACAATATACGAATAGGAGGCACAGGGGAAGAAGCACTACGCCGAGAAATCAACAACACGAAAACTTTCTTCAAAAAGATTCCTTTTCTTTCTTCTTCTTTGGGATTGGGACTAATTAAAATGGTTGGAACAATAAACATCCATCTCGTCCGTACTTTGGATACCCGTATAACCATTGAAGACTGTTGAAGTGACTAATTCCTGGAAATTTAGGGGCGTTGAGAACAAAGAAATTGTTAGAGTTTCCTTTTTTATTTTTATCTAGTATGAATATGAATCCACTTGGTAGTAAGAAAAGATCTTTTACAAGAAGGTTGGCTAGGGATTTCTTGTAAAAACATTAGCCCCGCTTAGTTCATAATGACATCAAATTTTTCCATATCCATATATTTATTATTTTCATTATGCACCTAAAGGAGGAGCCGTATGAGATGAAAATCTCACATACGGTTCTGAAACGGAGAATTCGTTAAAGCGAATGACGACCGTAACGGATGTCGGCTCAATCTGAAGGAAATTATGCGGAAGCATTACAGAATTATTATGAAGCTATGCGACTAGAAATTGACCCCTATGATCGAAGTTATATACTCTATAATATAGGCCTTATCCACACAAGTAATGGGGAACATACCAAAGCTTTAGAATATTATTTTCGGGCATTAGAACGAAACCCCTTTTTACCACAAGCTTTTAATAATATGGCTGTGATCTGTCATTACGTGCGACTATCTCCACTATAGAAAAAAAGAACGAACAGCTAGTCAATGAAATACTAGAAAAAAAAAAGGCTTTCTACATAAGCATCGTCCAAAACGATTTTTTATCAGCTGTAGCAAATAAATAAACTTCATGGATCGAAATATGAAGTGAAGACTAGATATGCCTAAATACTTTATTTTCTATGGATAAAAAAAGATTTAATTGATAGAGGAAGCACCGTAAAGATCAACTGGAAAGGTTTTGGACCGATACAACAAGAGCTGTTTATTTATATCATAATATGAGATAAATCTTAGAAATCTACTTATGTAATAGAGTGGATCCCCTAAGGTATTGAGCAGCGGTGTAGCATCAGATCCTAAAGACAGTAAGTCTTTTTCTTTTTTATGATATGAAGTATGAAAAAAAGTCTTTTTCAACGATTCTATATAAATTTATATATGAAAGCGGGATAGTTACCTTTCAGAAAATTCTAATATCTAATAACAGTGGACATGCCTTTTTTTTTCTGAAGGTAGGAGAAAAGATAAAACTTATTATTAGATTAATTAATATATTAATTAAATCAAAACGAAAGTTTGAAACTCATGTAATTACTCTCTTTTGTTTAATCCAAGAAAAACCGAATGAATATCTATAAGAAATCTCATTCAATTAGATATAAAGTTAAAGTAGGTTAAAGTGAAAAAAACTGGTACACCAAAACAAAAGAGTTGGTTGTCGAGCCGTATGAGGTAGGAAACTCTCAAGTACGGTTCTCAGGGAGGGAATTGACCCGCCTATTCCGACCGTGGAGAACAGGCCATTCAACAAGGAGATTCTGAAATGGCGGAGGCTTGGTTTGCTCAAGCCGCCGAGTATTGGAAACAGGCTATAACGCTTACTCCTGGTAATTATATTGAAGCACAGAATTGGTTGACGATCACGAGGCGCTTCGAATAAGAACTTTTTCTTTGTTTCTTTTTTTTTTATTCTATAATATATCTTTATTTGTTTTTACAATTAATTGTTTTTTAGTTTCTTGGCCCTCTCGGTCAAATAAACCAGATTCTTTTTTCTATCAGAAGAACCAATCCCAGAAAAAAATTTCATTATATCCTTTTCTCAAATCGTTCTATTT
>NW_026016261.1:0-10000 GCF_020379485.1 Brassica napus | reverse complement strand
ACAGGTCATTTAGTACATGTCGCTATTCCTGCATCCAGGGGGAATATGTTCGATGGAATAATTTCTTAAGTGTATTACCGCATCCCCAAGGGTTAGGCCCACTTTTTACGGGTCAGTGGAATCTGTATGCTCAAAACCCCGATTCAAGTAGTCATTTATTTGGTACCTCCCAAGGATCAGGAACTGCCATTCTAACCCTTCTTGGGGGATTCCATCCACAAACGCAAAGTTTATGGCTAACCGATATGGCACATCATCATCTAGCTATCGCAATTCTTTTCCTCATTGCGGGTCATATGTATAGAACTAACTTTGGAATCGGACACAGTATAAAAGATCTTTTAGAAGCACATATTCCTCCGGGGACGGTTGGGGCGTGGGCATAAGGGTCTTATGACACAATCAATAATTCGATTCATTTTCAATTAGGCCTTGCTCTAGCCTCCTTAGGAGTTATTACTTCCTTGGTAGCTCAACACATGTACTCTTTACCTGCTTATGCGTTCATAGCGCAAGATTTTACGACTCAAGCTGCGTTATATACCCATCACCAATACATTGCAGGATTCATCATGACAGGAGCTTTTGCTCATGGAGCTATATTTTTTATTAGAGATTACAATCCAGAACAGAATGAGGATAACGTATTGGCAAGAATGTTAGACCATAAAGAAGCTATCATATCCCATTTAAGTTGGGCCAGCCTCTTTCTAGGGTTCCATACTTTGGGACTTTATGTTCATAATGACGTCATGCTTGCTTTTGGTACTCCCGAAAAACAAATCTTGATCGAACCCATATTTGCCCAATGGATACAATCCGCTCATGGGAAAACTTCATATGGATTTGATGTACTTTTATCTTCGACAAATGGCCCAGCATTTAATGCGGGTCGAAGCATATGTTGCCCGGCTGGTTAAATGCTATTAATGAGAATAGTATTCATTATTCTTAACAATAGGTCCTGGAGATTTCTTGGTTCATCATGCTATTGCTTTAGGTTTACATACAACTACATTGATCTTAGTAAAACGGTACCTTGCCATAATGTGATGTGTTTCCAATGCCAATAAAAAGTAACCCATCCAATAGTATTTAACATCCAAAAACTGCCAAATAAAAATGCGTCCCAAGCCGGAATATCACAAGTACCACCTCGTCCGGACCATCGCAAGGAAACTATACCCGAAATCCTTTTTATCTGGCTTAACTTGGAACCACGTGCATCTAAAGCACCTTTACTAAGATCAATGTATTGTATGTAAACCTAAAGCAATAGCATGATGAACCAAAATCTCCAGGACCTTTGTTAGAATAATGATTACTATTCTCATTATAGCATTTAACCAGCCGGGGCAACCATATGCTTCGACCCGCATTAAATGCTGGGCCATTTGTCGAAGATAAAAGTACATCAAATCCATATGAAGTTTTCCCATGAGCGGATTGTATCCATTGGGCAATATGGGTTCGATCAAGTTTGTTTTTCGGGAGTACCAAAAGCAAGCATGACGTCATTATGAACATAAAGTCCCAAAGTATGGAACCCTAGAAAGAGGCTGGCCCAACTTAAATGGGATATGATAGCTTCTTTATGGTCTAACATTCTTGCCAATACGTTATCCTCATTCTGTTCTGGATTGTAATCTCTAATAAAAAATATAGCTCCATGAGCAAAATCCTGTCATGATGAATCCTGCAATGTATTGGTGATGGGTATATAACGCAGCTTGAGTCGTAAAATCTTGCGCTATGAACGCATAAGCAGGTAAAGAGTACATGTGTTGAGCTACCAAGGAAGTAATAACTCCTAAGGAGGCTAGAGCAAGGCCTAATTGAAAAGAATCGAATTATTGATTGTGTCATAAAGACCCTTATGCCCACGCCCCAACCGTCCTCCCGGAGGAATATGCTTCTAAAAGATCTTTTAACTGTGTCCGATTCCAAAGTTAGTTCTATACATATGACCCGCAATGAGGAAAAGAATTGCGATAGCTAGATGATGATGTGCCATATCGGTTAGCCATAAACTTTGCGTTTGTGGATGGAATCCCCCAGAAGGTTAGAATGGCAGTTCCTGATCCTTGGAGGTACCAAATAAATGACTACTTGAATCGGGGTTTTGAGCATACAGATTCCACTGACCCGTAAAAGTGGGCCTAACCCTTGGGGATGCGGTAATACACTTAAGAAATTATTCCATCGAACATATCCCCCCTGGATGCAGGAATAGCGACATGTACTAATGACCTGTCCAGCCAAGGAGCTTACCCCGAATAGTCCTGACAAATGATGATTCAGACGAGATTCAGCATTTTTGAACCATGAAATCTTGGTTTCCATTTTGGTTGTAGGTGTAACCAACCCCTATTAAGGATAGGGCATAAAGAAATAATAGAAAAAGAGCTCCAGTATAAAGATCTCATTGTACGTAACCGATTGATACCACCACTGATAAACCCAGAATAATGACTACCAGCTGGATCAAGATATAATAATGACTACTGAACATACATAACAGCAACCAACAAAAGAACTAAAGTCCTACTTACGAAATGGAAAGGATAGTAAAGAAATCCAGAACAATCACTTAGCATGATATGTGGTTGTACCAACATTATGAGGAGAAAGAATCTAGCATAAATAAACCTGATAAAACCAGAAAAGCATATTCACCGGGCCAAGAGCACCTCCTCGAGTAAATGCTTCCACAGCCGGTTGACCAAAATGAGGATCCCAAATAGCATGAGCAATCGGTCTTACATGTAAAGGGTCTTGTATCCATGTCTCAAAATTTCCTTGCCAAGCTACATGAAACAAATTTCCGGAAGTCCACAGAAAAATTATTGCTAATTGCCCGAAATGAGAAGCAAAAATATTCTGATAAAGACGTTCTTCAGTAATATCATCATGACTCTCGAAGTCATGTGCGGTAGCAATACCAAACCAAATACGACGAGTAGTGGGGTCCTGAGCTCCTTGTACAATGCTCAAGGCTCTAGGCTGAGTAGCAGGAGCAACTTTTAATTTATTATGAGCCCAAACAATGGATTCAATAAGTTCTTGCCAATAACCACGCCCGCTGAATAGAAACATTAAACTGAAAGCCCATACAAAATGAGCACCTAGGAAAAAAGACCATATGCAGATAACGAAGAACCATAAGATTGAATTACCTGAGATGCTTGTGCCCATAAGAAATCGCGGAGCCACCCATTAATAGTAATGGAACTCTGTGCAAAGTTTCCTCCGGTAATATGAGTTACCACCCCTTGATCGCTTATACTACCCCAAACATCTGACTGCATTTTCCAACTGAAATGGAATATTACTACCGAAATAGAATTGTACATCCAGAATAGTCCTAAGAAGACATGATCCCAAGCAGATACTTGACACGTTCCTCCTCTTCCAGGCCCATCACAAGGGAAACGAAAACCAAGATTTGCTTTATCTGGTATTAACCGCGAGCTACGAGCAAATAAAACACCTTTCAACAGTATCAATACCGTCACATGAATTGTAAATGCATGAATATGATGTACCAAAAAGTCGGCCGTTCCTAATGGAATAGGTAGCAAAGCTACTTTGCCACCCACTGCTACTAACTCACCGCCCCCCCAAGTCAAACTGGTGCTCGCTGTTTCACCAGGGGCTGTTACACCAGGTGCTAAAGCATGGGTATTTTGTATCCATTGAGCAAAGACTGGTTGTAATTGTATAGCAGTATCTGAAAACATATCTTGTGGACGCCCTAAAGCACTCATGGTATCATTATGAATATACAAACCAAAACTGTGGAAGCCTAGAAATATACATACCCAGTTGAGGTGTGATATGATTGCATCGCGATGCCTCAGGACACGATCTAATAAATCGTTGTATCGATTAGTTGGATCATAGTCTCTTACCATAAAAATGGCTGCATGCGCAGCAGCACCAACTATGAGAAATCCACCAATCCACATGTGATGTGTGAACAATGATAGTTGTGTAGCATAGTCAGTAGCTAGATATGGATAAGGGGGCATGGAATACATATGGTGAGCTACAACAATAGTTAAAGAGCCTAACATAGCCAGGTTAAGAGATAATTGAGCATGCCATGATGTTGTTAGAATTTCATATAGACCTTTATGGCCTTGGCCTGTAAATGGACCTTTATGAGCCTCTAAAATATCTTTTAGACCATGACCAATACCCCAGTTGGTCCTATACATATGACCTGCTATTAGGAAAAGAATTGCGATAGCTAAATGATGGTCCCTTAGCTATTGTTCTTGAGAAATGACCGGGTTTAGCCCATTCCTCGAAAGAAGTTTTTATGGGATCCCTATCTACCAAATTTTGACTTCTGGTTCCGGCGAACGAATAATCATTGAGTCCTCCTCTTTCCGGACAACACATACAAAGAAACCCGCCAACAGTCACTCAAATAATTAGTGAACCGATGATAGATGCTTAGAATTTTGTTCTTTCTCTTCTATCTCCCATCTATTCATCCATTTTCTTTAGTTATTCACTAGAGCAATTATGATCTGGAAGTCGATCTGGGGCAAGTGTTCGGATCTATTATGACATATCCATAGGGTGCTCAACGGACCCCCCCCTTTTTTTTTTTTATTAAAAAGCGTTTTCGCACCTTTACATTAGTATTGGTACACAAATAATTTTTTTTTATAACCTAATCTAGTGTATTCATATTTCAATTATAAGTTCCGAAATATAGCCTATTTTTTATGTTTTAAATAGAGGATATTATCCTATTTCAATAACCGCTTATTAGTCATTACTAAGAAACATTCTAGTATTGATATTTAGTCATTTTCAAATCCCTTTTATTCGTTTTAATAGTCGAAAAGAAAAAAATAGAAAAAACTAGATATAGATATTATAGATATTCTCATATTCATGTACTACTTATCCCTAGAGAATACCAGATTAAATAGAACGATTTGAGAAAAGGATATAATGAAATTTTTTTCTGGGATTGGTTCTTCTGATAGAAAAAAGAATCTGGTTTATTTGACCGAGAGGGCCAAGAAACTAAAAACAATTAATTGTAAAAACAAATAAAGATATATTATAGAATAAAAAAAAAAGAAACAAAGAAAAAGTTCTTATTCGAAGCGCCTCGTGATCGTCAACCAATTCTGTGCTTCAATATAATTACCAGGAGTAAGCGTTATAGCCTGTTTCCAATACTCGGCGGCTTGAGCAAACCAAGCCTCCGCCATTTCAGAATCTCCTTGTTGAATGGCCTGTTCTCCACGGTCGGAATAGGCGGGTCAATTCCCTCCCTGAGAACCGTACTTGAGAGTTTCCTACCTCATACGGCTCGACAACCAACTCTTTTGTTTTGGTGTACCAGTTTTTTTCACTTTAACCTACTTTAACTTTATATCTAATTGAATGAGATTTCTTATAGATATTCATTCGGTTTTTCTTGGATTAAACAAAAGAGAGTAATTACATGAGTTTCAAACTTTCGTTTTGATTTAATTAATATATTAATTAATCTAATAATAAGTTTTATCTTTTCTCCTACCTTCAGAAAAAAAAAGGCATGTCCACTGTTATTAGATATTAGAATTTTCTGAAAGGTAACTATCCCGCTTTCATATATAAATTTATATAGAATCGTTGAAAAAGACTTTTTTTCATACTTCATATCATAAAAAAGAAAAAGACTTACTGTCTTTAGGATCTGATGCTACACCGCTGCTCAATACCTTAGGGGATCCACTCTATTACATAAGTAGATTTCTAAGATTTATCTCATATTATGATATAATAAACAGCTCTTGTTGTATCGGTCCAAAACCTTTCCAGTTGATCTTTACGGTGCTTCCTCTATCAATTAAATCTTTTTTTATCCATAGAAAATAAAGTATTTAGGCATATCTAGTCTTCACTTCATATTTCGATCCATGAAGTTTATTTATTTGCTACAGCTGATAAAAAATCGTTTTGGACGATGCTTATGTAGAAAGCCTTTTTTTTTTCTAGTATTTCATTGACTAGCTGTTCGTTCTTTTTTTCTATAGTGGAGATAGTCGCACGTAATGACAGATCACAGCCATATTATTAAAAGCTTGTGGTAAAAAGGGGTTTCGTTCTAATGCCCGAAAATAATATTCTAAAGCTTTGGTATGTTCCCCATTACTTGTGTGGATAAGGCCTATATTATAGAGTATATAACTTCGATCATAGGGGTCAATTTCTAGTCGCATAGCTTCATAATAATTCTGTAATGCTTCCGCATAATTTCCTTCAGATTGAGCCGACATCCGTTACGGTCGTCATTCGCTTTAACGAATTCTCCGTTTCAGAACCGTATGTGAGATTTTCATCTCATACGGCTCCTCCTTTAGGTGCATAATGAAAATAATAAATATATGGATATGGAAAAATTTGATGTCATTATGAACTAAGCGGGGCTAATGTTTTTACAAGAAATCCCTAGCCAACCTTCTTGTAAAAGATCTTTTCTTACTACCAAGTGGATTCATATTCATACTAGATAAAATAAAAAAGGAAACTCTAACAATTTCTTTGTTCTCAACGCCCCTAAATTTCCAGGAATTAGTCACTTCAACAGTCTTCAATGGTTATACGGGTATCCAAAGTACGGACGAGATGGATGTTTATTGTTCCAACCATTTTAATTAGTCCCAATCCCAAAGAAGAAGAAAGAAAAGGAATCTTTTTGAAGAAAGTTTTCGTGTTGTTGATTTCTCGGCGTAGTGCTTCTTCCCCTGTGCCTCCTATTCGTATATTGTATTAGTCTAGTAGGATTGATCTGTAATACGGGAACCGTAGGTAAAAAACCTTTTGCTCAATACTAGAATTCATAATTGAAGCATCTAAGGCTGCACTAATCGTGGATACATGACAGAAGGGATTGCTTTTTTATATTATAAACTTCACCTTCAAAAGCGTAGATTTTTTTCAATACTCATTTTTTTCTATTCCAAATCGGTGAGAAATAGAAAAAAATGATAATGATAATCAAATCGCACCATCTCTGTAATAAGTAAATGCCTCTTTTTCTCCGGAAGTTGTCGGAATGACTCGTAATAAGATATCGGCTACAATTGTAAAGGTTTTATCAATAAAATTTCCATTTATACGCGATCTTGGCATAGGTAGTAATCCATTCTATAACTCTTTTTATTTCCTTTAACTTTTCTTTTGTGAGAAAATTTTCTCACAAACAAAGGAATTTTATAGTACGAACTAACATAAAAGCGGACTCGTTTTTTATAAAAAATATTCTATCTACTTCCAATTTTTCTAGATATAAAATCTACATTTCTTTGCTATGGAAAATGCTGGGAAGAGCAAACAAGGGATCCAAACCTCCCTACCAATCTATGATACATGAATAGGAAAAAGATTCCCCGACAAAATCCCTTACCTTGTCCCTTTTTAGTTTTAATCAAAAAAGCGGGCAAAGGGGAGTTGTCCGAACTCTTGTTTTTAGTGATTTTTTTTTACTTCACTTAGGTTTTTTAAGTCTGGCGAGAGTAATATTCTACGACAAGCAATTCATTTATTTTCAAACCGACGCATTTCCTATCTATTATTTGATTGACTAACCCTTCATATTGGAATGTGTGAAGAGTCAGATGGTTTGGCAATTCCTCGGGGGCAGATGACTCAAGAAGATTTTGAACCAAAGTTCTAGAGTTTTGTTCATCCTTCACTGTAATAATATCTCGGGGTTTGCATCGATAACTTGGTATATCAACTATACGACCATTAACTAAAATATGCCCATGGTTAACTAATTGGCGCGCTTGAGGAATAGTCAAAGCCATACCCAACCGAAAAAGGATGTTATCCAAACGCATTTCAAGTAATTGTAATAAAACTTGACCCGTTGACCCCTTAGCTTTTCCGGCGATACGAACATATTTAAGTAATTGGCGTTCTGTAAGACCATAATGAAAACGCAATTTTTGTTTTTCTTCTAAACGAATACGATATTGAGATTTTTTTCCGGAGCGTGATTGGTTTCTAAGATCGCTTCCTGCCCTAGGCCTTTTACTAGTTAGTCCCGGTAAAGCCCCCAGACGGCGTATTTTTTAAAACGAGGCCCTCGGTAACGTGACATAAAGACTCCTTTTTTTATTGAAATTGTACAAAAACTAAACAAAATTAAAACTGAACTAAATGATAATGATAAATAACGTAAAATCCACTCCAATAAACTATTGGAATACAAAGAGTCAGAAGATATATTCTCTCAATATACAGATTTTTTTTATTGTATATACAATATATATAAATCAATAAATCACAAAAATTTTCCTTTATTTTCTTCATTTATTTTGCCAAGATCTAACCCTTTTACCCCAATATATATTCCTATATGGAAGTTTATATGACATAATATAAATGGCGTGGTAACTCTTGGAAAAAGGTGAAAGAAGTCTTTTCAATCTTATTTTTTTTTGAAAGTACATTAAAAATCATGTAAAAAAAATGAAAAACTATGTAAAAGCCGGCTATCGGAATCGAACCGATGACCATCGCATTACAAATGCGATGCTCTAACCTCTGAGCTAAGCGGGCTCAACTAAAATAGTGTATACAAATTCACTAAACTACTAGATCGTATTAATTAACTATTCTATTCATATTTTTCCTTATCTATTTAGAATTCATCATATTTTCGATATTCTAGAACAGAATATAGCTCAAATAAATAGTGACTATCATTAAATAAATAAAACAAAACCTTAATGAATTAATATAATATAGCAATATATCGACTTTCTAATTTTGATTTCATGAGTTTCTAAATAAGAAAATTTTAATTAGACCGGAAAGCTTTTTTTTTAAAGTTAAATGATATCTGATTTGAAATTCTTGGTTTTTTTGTTCTAACCTCATGCAATTATTATTATTTGATACTTTTTCTCTTTTTATATTCTTTATTATTTTATAGAATTAAATTATTAGAATGAATATTCGAATATTCATTTCGAATATACTTTTTTAGAATTATTCGAATTTCAAATCTACGAAGTAGACTTATAATCTTTTTACATTGCACATTGTAGAATTCTAAGTTTCAATAATGATCATAAATTTCTTTTCATGGAAGTAAAAAAAACGAATCGACCGTTCGACTATTTCTTAAAATTGAAGACAACGATGAGAAAAGGAAGAACATATATATGTTCTCTAATATATAACCATATTGAATTGCAAATACAAAAATGATAGAATCTTTGTTGATTAAACTAAATCAATATGGATGGGGCTAAAAAAAATGCAAGAAGATACCAAAGAAATAAAATAAGTATCTGTATGTAATGAATTCCAAGGTTTCGTCATAAGAAAAAGTGGAAAGACATCATAATGAGATCCTAATCTCAAAGCAAAAAGGGGATATGGCGGAATTGGTAGACGCTACGGACTTAATTGGATTGAGCCTTGGTATGGAAACCTACTAAGTGATAACTTTCAAATTCAGAGAAACCCTGGAATTAACAATGGGCAATCCTGAGCCAAATCCTGGGTTACGCGAACAAACCAGAGTTTAGAAAGCGGGATAGGTGCAGAGACTCAATGGAAGCTGTTCTAACAAATGGAGTTCAATCCCTTGTGTTGAATCAAACGATTCACTTCATAGTCTGATAGATCCTTGGTGGAACTTATTAATCGGACGAGAATAAAGATAGAGTCCCATTCTACATGTCAATACTGACAACAATGAAATTTATAGTAAGATGAAAATCCGTTGACTTTTAAAATCGTGAGGGTTCAAGTCCCTCTATCCCCAACCCTACTCCCTAAAAAAGTCTGTTTTGACACCTTACCCTTTTTTTAGTTATTCAAGAATTCATTGATCTTTTTCATTCATCCGACACTTTTACAACTCGAATTTCTTTTCTTATTATATACAAGTCTTGTGGATATATCATACATATACAAATGAGAAAGAACTATCGATTTGAATTATTTCGATCTAAATAATTTTTTCATA
>NW_026016260.1:0-2037 GCF_020379485.1 Brassica napus | reverse complement strand
AACGAGGCCTCGGTAACGTGAAATAAAGACTCCTTTTTTTATTGAAATTGTACAAAAACTAAACAAAAATTAAAACTGAACTAAATGATAATGATAAATAACGTAAAATCCACTCCAATAACTATTGGAATACAAAGAGTCAGAAGATATATTCTCTCAATATACAGATTTTTTATTGTATATACAATATATATAAAATCAATAAATCACAAAAATTTTCCTTTATTTTCTTCATTTATTTTGCCAAGATCTAACCCTTTTACCCAATATATATTCCTATATGGAAGTTTATATGACATAATATAAATGGGTGGTAACTCTTGGAAAAAGGTGGAAAGAAGTCTTTTCAATCTTATTTTTTTTGAAAGTACATTAAAATCATGTAAAAAAATGAAAAACTATGTAAAAGCCGGCTATCGGAATCGAACCGATGACCATCGCATTACAAATGCGATGCTTACCCTGAGCTAAGGGGCTCAACTAAAATAGTGTATACAAATTCACTAACTCTAGATCGTATTAATAACTATTTATATTATTTTCCTTATCTATAGAAATTCATCATATTTTCGATATTCTAGAACAGAATATAGCTCAAATAAATAGTGACTATCATTAAATAAATAAACAAAACCTTAATGAATTAATATAATAGCAATATATCGACTTTCTAATTTTGATTTCATGAGTTTCTAAATAAGAAAATTTAATTAGACCGGAAGCTTTTTTTTTAAAGTTAAATGATATCTGATTTGAAATTCTTGGTTTTTTTTGTTCTAACCTCATGCAATTATTATTATTTGATACTTTTTCTTTTTATATTCTTTATTATTTTATAGAATTAATTATTAGAATGAATATTCGAATATTCATTTCGAATATACTTTTTTAGAATTATTCGAATTTCAAATCTACGAAGTAGACTTATACTCTTTTACATTGCACATTGTAGAATTCTAAGTTTCAATAATGATCATAAATTTTTTTCATGGAAGTAAAAAAAACGAATCGACCGTTCGACTATTTCTTAAATTGAAGACAACGATGAGAAAAGGAAGAACATATATATGTTCTCTAATATATAACCATATTGAATTGCAAATACAAAAATGATAGAATCTTTGTTGATTAAACTAAATCAATATGGATGGGGCTAAAAAAATGCAGAAGATACCAAAGAAATAAAATAAGTATCTGTATGTAATGAATTCCAAGGTTTTCGTCATAAGAAAAAGTGGAAAGACATCATAATGAGATCTTATAATCTCAAAGCAAAAAGGGGGATATGGCGGAATTGGTAGACGCTACGGACTTAATTGGATTGAGCCTTGGTATGGAAACCTACTAAGTGAAACTTTAATTCAGAGAAACCCTGGAAGTAACATGGGCAATCCTGAGCCAAATCCTGGGTTACGCGAACAAACCAGAGTTTAGAAAGCGGGATAGGTGCAGAGGACCTCAATGGAAGCTGTTCTAACAAATGGAGTTCAATCCTTGTGTGAATCAAACGATTCACTTCATAGTCTGATAGATCCTTGGTGGAACTTATTAATCGGACGAGAATAAAGATAGAGTCCCATTCTACATGTCAATACTGACAACAATGAAATTATAGTAAGATGAAAATCCGTTGACTTTTAAATCGTGAGGGTTCAAGTCCCTCTATCCCCAACCCTACTCCCTAAAAAAGTCTGTTTGACACCTTACCCTTTTTTTAGTTATTCAAGAATTCATTGATCTTTTTCATTCATCCGACACTTTTACAAACTCGAATTTCTTTTCTTATTATATACAAGCTTTTGTGGGATATTCATACATATACAAATGAAAAGAACTATCGATTTGACTTATTTCGAATCTAAATAATTTCATTCTTCAACTTCGAAAAAAAAACAAAAACTTAAAAAGTTCGTTCTTTTTTCATCCTTCTTTTCCGAAGATCTCAATAAATTCCCGGTCCAAACCTTCTTTTTCATTTACTACTTTGCGTTTCTTTTAATTGACATAGACCTAAGTCATCTCATAAAATGAGAATGA
>NW_026016259.1:15000-38348 GCF_020379485.1 Brassica napus | reverse complement strand
TAAAAGAAAGAAATGGTTCCAAGTACTCTGATTGATATTTTTTAATTCTAATTTACAATACAGAATAACTACCAAAGTGTTCAAAGAAGGGTTCTCTTGACGTAGGTTGCTTTTGGTCTAGATCAACTTAAGTTAAATATAGTCTCTAACATCCTGATTAAAAAATCAAATATGAAACTTGCTACACCTTAAGGTTCATAGGACGAAAAGATCATTTTGAGTTCCTTATACTCATTCTGCCTAGCATTAGTAGACGGGTATTCACCCTATCAATATCTCAAATCAATGATGGGTTCTATTAATTCCCTACCGAAATGGGGTACTTTAATAGGACCTAATGTCAGGCTATTGTTCTCTCTTTTTCCTAAAAAAAAGTCATGGAGTAAGACATCGATTTAATAAGATCAATCAATTGGTTTGATTGCGTGATGGACTCCTCTGAAAACTTTGGCGCACGTGTAAACGAGGTGCTCTACCTAACTGAGCTATAGCCCTTGTGTTTATGATCCACATTTATTATCTTATCATGTAGATAATTTCTTGTCAAGATTAATATATATGATCGAACATTATATCTCTTTCATCTCGTTGTTTATTGGTATTGCTTAGAAATAATATTGGATTTATAATCCTATCGATGTGATAAGTATCCCCGTGCCTTCTCTTTACGATGATAAATAACCTACTTAACTCAGTGGTTAGAGTATTGCTTTCATACGGCAGGAGTCATTGGTTCAAATCCAATAGTAGGTATAACTTATTAGACACCATGATCAATGGTGTCTAATAAGTTTTGTAGCCAGTTTTTTTTTTTTTTTTCTCGCTTTTGGATCCTATTTTTATACGTCAGCTAGTTACAAAATCAAATCGTATTGAGAGCCTCGACGCGTGTCCGAGCTCGTCTGAGAGCTAGATTAGCCTCAATTGTTTGTCTCTTGCCTTCAGCTTTTCTCAAGTTCGCCTCTGCTATTTCAAGAGTTTGCTGAGCTTCTTGTGGATCAATGTCACTATTCTTCTCTGCATCATTTACTAAAATAGTAATTTCATTATTGCCTATTCTAGCAAAACCGCCCATCAGAGCCATTGTTAACCATTGGTTATTAAGGCGTATTTTCAAAATACCTATATCAACAGCTGTGGCAATCGGCGCGTGATTTGGTAATACGCCAATTTGTCCACTATTAGTAGATAAAATGATTCTTTTACTTCTGAATCCCAAACAATTCGATTCGGAGTCAGTACACAAAGATTTAAGGTCATTTCTTCAATTTACTCTCCATTTCTAAGTTCGTAGCCTTCGCAGTAGCTTCATCGATGTTACCCACTAAGTAAAAGGCCTGTTCAGGAAGAGAATCAAATTCTCCGGAAAGGATCAAATTAAACCCTCTAATTGTTTCCGCTAGCCCAACATATTTTCCCGGAGAACCTGTAAATACTTCTGCTACGAAAAAAGGTTGTGATAAGAAAACGCTCAATCTTTCGTGCTCTTGCGACGGTTAAGCGATCCTCTTCGGATAATTCGTCCACCCCAGGATAGCTATAATGTCCTGAAGCTCCTTGTAACGTTGTAAAGTTTGCTTTACTTGTTGCGCAGTTTCATAATGTTCCTCGCCAACGATTCGAGGTTGTAGCATAGTTGACGTTGAATCTAAAGGATCTACCGCTGGATAGATACCTTTAGCAGCTAATCCTTGATAGTACGGTAGTCGCATCTAAATGTGCAAATGTGGTGGCAGGAGCAGGGTCAGTCAAATCGTCTGCAGGTCGTGCGGTACATAAACGCTTGAAGAGGTTATGGACCCTTTTTCGTAGAAGTAATTCTTTCTTGTAAAGAACCCATTTCGGTACTAAGGGTGGGTTGGTAACCCACAGCAGAAGGCATTCTACCCAATAAAGCGGATACCTCGGATCCTGCTTGTACAAAACGGAAGATATTGTCGATAAATAGAAGTACGTCTTGCTCATTAACATCTCGGAAATATTCTGCCATAGTTAAGGCAGTCAGACCAACTCTCATACGAGCTCCCGGCGGTTCATTCATCTGACCGTAGACTAGGGCTACTTTGGAGTCCGCAAGGTTTAGTTCATTAATGACTCCAGATTCTTTCATTTCCATGTAAAGATCATTTCCTTCACGAGTTCGTTCGCCTACTCCACCAAATACGGATACACCACCATGAGCTTTGGCAATGTTGTTGATCAATTCCATAATTAGTACTGTTTTACCCACGCCAGCCCCACCGAATAGTCCGATTTTTCCCCCACGACGATAAGGGGCCAAAAGATCTACTACTTTAATTCCTGTTTCAAAAATAGATAAGGTTGTATCTAAGTCTATAAAAGCAGGCGCGGATTTATGGATAGGAGATGTTGTGAGAGTATCGACAGGACCTAAATTATCAACAGGTTCCCCAAGTACATTGAAAATTCGTCCTAGAGTCGCTCCGCCGACTGGAACACTTAGAGGATTTCCCATATCAACCACGTCCATCCCTCTCTTTAAACCCTCGGTCGCGCTCATAGCTACAGCTCTAACTCGGTTGTTTCCTAATAATTGCTGTACTTCACAAGTCACATTAATTTCTTGACCAAGCGTATCTCGACCCTTAACCACCAGAGCATTGTAAATATTAGGCATCTTGCCCGGGGGAAAGGCTACATCCAGTACCGGACCAATGATTTGGGCAATACGTCCCAGGTTGTTTTTTCACGTATTGAAACCGCTGGATCCGAAGTAGTAGGATTTATTCTCATAATAAAAAATATGTTCAATTTTGTTGCGAAATTTTTCGAATACAGAAAAAATCTTCGATAGTAAATTCATTGTTAATTCAATAATAAATGGGAGTAAGCACTCGATTTCATTGGTACCACCCAAGCGAATATGCAATTCAATTTTTTACTTAATTAAATTTCAATGAAGGAATAGTCGTTTTCAAGCTCAACTAACCAAAACCTAGTTTTAAAATAAAAAATATATGAATAAAAAAAATTTTTGTGGAAAGTCTTTGATTTATTTGTCATAATAGGCAAGACTTTGTTTTATCTAGCCATTCCGAAATGGAACTCTATTTATGATTCATTATTTCGATCTCATTAGCCTTTTTTTTTTCATATTTTCATTTTAGCATATCCGGTTATGCGTCCCATCGATATCAACCCCCCTTGTTTTTCATTTTCATGGATGAATTCCGCATATTGTCATATCTAGGATTTACATATACAACATATATTACTGTCAAGAGTGATTTTATGAGATGATTCCGTACTACAATTTGGTGGCGGAACTTTAGGCCACCCTTGGGGAAATGCACCGGGTGCCGTAGCTAACCGAGTAGCTCTAGAAGCATGTGTACAAGCTCGTAATGAGGGACGTGATCTTGCAGTCGAGGGTAATGAAATTATCCGTGAGGCTTGCAAATGGAGTCCTGAACTAGCTGCTGCTTGTGAAGTATGGAAGGAGATCACATTTAACTTCCCAACCATCGATAAATTAGATGGCCAAGACTAGAAATTAGATTAGTAATTCACGTCCGTTTTATTAGTTTAATTGCAATTAAACTCGGCTCAATCCTTTTAGTAAAAAAAAGATTGAGCCGAGTTTATCTAGTGTATATACTGTTTTTGATAGATACATACTTAATCTAGATATACAAAATCTGAAAAAAAAGAAGATTAAACACAACTACACTTTTGTATTGTAGTGTCCACAAGAAATTCTATACGAAATATGGATTCTTAGGATTTTTTTATTCTTTTAAGTTTCGTGTCAGGGCTTGAACCAAGTATCCCCACTTCTTCTACCCATTCTGCATGTTGTCCTTTTCTTTTCATTCCGTATTGGAATAAAAACTTTTTTTTTATATTAGTATACGAGATTTTACTAAAAAAGTTCTTCATATCGCTTATATTCATAAGCGAAGAACAAATATTTCTTTTTTTTAATGAGAATTTTACACAATATAAGAAAATCCTATTTTCATTTAGAATTGAAATTTATTAATTTCAATTGCTTTTACTTAATAATCTTAGCAATTAGCAATTGCATTGACATGCTTTGCTTACTCTGAATAGAAAATGAACTATTCAAATTTTTTTTTTGCATTTTTCAATTTTTCATTGAATGACTATTATCTATTGTTATTTTATTTTCATGTAAATAGAGGCCAGAAGCTCTATGGAAAAATCGTGGTTCAATTTGATGTTTTCTAAGGGAGAATTGGAATACAGAGGCGAGCTAAGTAAAGCAATGGATAGTTTTGCTCCTATTGAAAAGACTACTATAAGTAAAGACCGGTTATATATGATATGGATAAAAACTTTTATGGTTGGGGTGAGCGTTCTAGTTATTACAATAATGTTGATCTTTTAGTTAACTCCAAGGACATTCGGAATTTCATATCGGATGACACTTTTTTGTTAGGGATAGTAATAAAAATAGTTATTCTATATATTTTGATATAAAAAAGAAAAAATTTGAGATTAACAATGATTTGAGTGACCTAGAAATTTTTTTTATAGTTATTGTAGTTCTAGTTATCTGAATAATAGATCTAAAGGTGACAACGATCTGCACTATGATCCTTACATTAAGGATACTAAATATAATTGTAATAATCACATTAATAGTTGCATTGACTCTTATTTTCGTTCTCACATCTGTATTAATAGTCACTTTTTAAGCGATAGTAATAATTCCAATGAAAGTTACATTTATAATTCATTTGTAGTGAAAGTGGAAGTGGAAAGATTCGTGAAAGCAAAAATGACAAGATAAGAACTAATAGTAATCGTAATAATTAATGAGTTCTAAGGATTTCGATATAACTAAAAACTACAATCAATTGTGGATTCAATGCGACAATTGTTATGGATTAATGTATAAGAAAGTCGAAATGAATGTTTGTGAAGAATGTGGACATTATTTGAAAATGACCAGTTCAGAGAGAATTGAGCTTTCGATTGATCCGGGTACTTGGAATCCTATGGATGAAGACATGGTCTCTGCGGATCCCATTAAATTTCATTCGAGGGAGGAACCTTATAAAAAGCGTATTGCCTCTGCTCAAAAAAAGACAGGGTTGACTGACGCTATTCAAACAGGTACAGGTCAATTAAACGGTATTCCGGTAGCTCTTGGGGTTATGGATTTTCAGTTTATGGGGGGTAGTATGGGATCCGTAGTAGGCGAAAAAATAACTCGTTTGATCGAGTATGCTACCAATCAATGTTTACCTCTTATTTTAGTGTGTTCTTCCGGAGGAGCACGAATGCAAGAAGGAAGTTAAGTTTGATGCAAATGGCTAAAATTTCTTCGGTTTTATGTGATTATCAATCAAGTAAAAAGTTATTCTATATATCAATTCTTACATCTCCTACTACGGTGGGGTGACAGCAAGTTTTGGTATGTTGGGGGATATCATTATTGCCGAACCCTATGCCTATATTGCATTGCGGGTAAAAGAGTAATTGAACAAACATTGAAAAAAGCCGTGCCTGAAGGTTCACAAGCAGCTGAATCTTTATTACGTAAGGGCTTATTGGATGCAATTGTACCACGTAATCCTTTAAAAGGTGTTGTGAGTGAGTTATTTCAGCTCCATGCTTTTTTTCCTTTGAACAAAAATGAAATCAAATAAAACAGTTAGTTTATCATAATTAAACGAAAACCCTGAAAAATTCATTTTTCTTTAGAATCATTTTTTTATCGATATTCTTGTTTACTACTCAGTAAACCTTTATCAACAAGATAAAAAGTGAATTTTTGCTTTCGGGAAGTTCAAATTCGACTAGAAAAATAAAACAAAGTTTTTTTCCTCTCTTGCTTGCATATGGATAGATAATTCAAATAGAGATATAGATCTATAGAGAGTCTTGCATCGTTTTGCATTTCCCGAAAATTCCCTGTTGGTGGATCAGATTCCAATCAATTTTGTATAAAATTTTAATGGAATAAAATTTTTTCTTTATTAATGACTATTAGAAGACAAAAAGAACAAAAAGAATAATAAATCTAACAGGGAGATTATGATAATACATCTATTTTATTTTGAAAGATTAATAAGTCCATTTATTTAGTTTGGCATTTCTTGTACCTATTTTTTATTCTATTTCTAGTAGGTTCTATTATTTCTATTAGGTTGTATATTAGTATTCGATATATATTTACTTAAAGATACTTAGTATAATTATATAATATATATAATAGAAATAATAAAACTACAAGATATTCTAAGATATCTTTAGAATTCAGAATATAACAATAACAGGTACAAATATTAAATTGAGGTACCCCATTTTATGACAACTTTCAACAACTTACCCTCTATTTTTGTGCCTTTAGTAGGCCTAGTCTTTCCGGCACTTGCAATGGCTTCTTTATTTCTTCATATTCAAAAAAATAAGATTTTTTAGATCGGATGAGACCGAATCGTATAACTCCCCTTTTTATTTTAAAAACTTCGATTTGATAAGACCCATTTGGTAGAATATTGTATAACACATAGATTCCTACAAACATAACTAAAAAAAGTTTTTATGCATGTGTAAACGTATTATATGGGGTAACTCAATTTGCGCTCTTTTGAAAAAATGGATCATCGTCGGACCGCTGGATGAAATTCAAGTCAATGTATTTATTTGTATGTATATAGTTATAGGGGATCATATAAAGGAAGGAGATTTTATTATTTTAGATATAAACAATTATATAAATTATTCCTAAAGTAAAGGTTCACAACAAAATAGTTATAGTTGATGAGAGTTACTTTGAAAACAAAAAAGGAAAGTCATATTTTCTCAATTCCAAAAAATTGTATAACTGGATCTAATATATATGAGTTGGCGATCAGAATCTCTATGGATAGAATTTATAACGGGGTCTCGAAAAACAAGTAATTTCTGCTGGGCCTTTATCCTATTTTTAGGTTCATTGGGATTCTTATTGGTTGGAACTTCCAGTTATCTTGGTAAAAATTTTATATCGTTAGTTGCATCTCAGGAAATCCTTTTTTTTCCACAAGGGATTGTGATGTCTTTCTATGGGATCGCGGGTCTCTTTATTAGTTGCTATTTGTGGTGCACTATTTTGTGGAATGTGGGTAGTGGTTATGATCTTTTCGACCGAAAAGAAGGGATAGTACGGATTTTTCGTTGGGGATTTCCTGGAAAAAGCCGTCGCATCTTTTTACGATTCCTTATGAAAGATATTCAGTCGATCAGAATCGAAGTTAAAGAGGGTGTTTCTGCCCGGCGTGTCCTTTATATGGAAATTAGAGGTCAAGGGGCTATTCCTTTAATTCGTACTGATGAGAATTTTACTACACGAGAAATTGAGCAAAAAGCTGCTGAATTGGCTTACTTCTTGCGTGTACCAATTGAAGTATTTTGAAATGAATTCATTTTTAAAGTTTAAAGACTAAATCCTTTGGCAGTAGGAAGAAAAAACGAAAGAATTGCTTTCTTTTTTTTCAATTGAACATTCATCTATTCTTTTATGCTCGTTTTTTTTTATATATTTGATAGAAAAGAAAGGGAGTTTATTCGTCTCGAAAATAGAATCATATTTTTTATTTTAAAAATTCAAAAAAGTTCTTTTAGTATTGATCGAAAAAAGGGGGAATAACATCCTGGAAATACAATTTTTTCTTTATTCAAATTGTAAGTGTATTCTGAGTCTATTTCTGTATTCTTTCTAGATTCAAAGCAAAGACTAAGTATTGAATCAAAAGAAAAAGAGAAAAGGGATTATAGGCTCAATACATTCTATTTGAATTAGAATAGAAACTCATGCTCGATAGAAATAGTAGATCTAATAGAATCCACAAATGCGGTAGGTTCATTAACAATTCACAGATTCAAAATGGCAAAAAAGAAAGCATTCATTCCTTTTTTTTATTTTACATCTATAGTCTTTTTGCCCTGGTTGATCTCTCTCTGCTGTAATAAAAGTTTGAAAACTTGGATTACTAATTGGTGGAATACTAGACAATGCGAAACTTTCTTGAATGATATTCAAGAAAAAAGTGTTCTAGAAAAATTCATACAATTAGAGGAACTATTCCAGCTGGATGAAATGATAAAGGAATACCCAGAAACCGATTTACAACAATTTCGTCTAGGAATCCACAAAGAAACGATCCAATTCATCAAAATACACAATGAGTATCGTATCCATACAATCTTGCACTTCTCGACAAATCTAATATCTTTCGTTATTCTAAGTGGTTATTCCTTTTGGGGTAAGGAAAAGCTTTTTTTCTCAATTCTTGGGTTCAAGAATTCCTATATAATTTAAGTGATACAATTAAAGCTTTTCGATTCTTTATTAACTGATTTATGTATCGGATTCCATTCGCCTCACGGTTGGGAACTAATGATTGGTTATATTTACAAAGATTTTGGGTTTGCTCATTATGAGCAAATTTATCTGGTCTAGTTTCTACCTTCCAGTCATTCTTGATACAATTTTTAAATATTGGATCTTTCGTTATTTAAATCGTGTATCTCCGTCACTTGTAGTGATTTATCATGCAATAAATGACTAAAAAACGATTCACTGATCCAATTCTACTCTTTCTTACTTTATACATCATAACCAAATCAAAGTCGTATTACTTTACTCTTTTTTACCCACGAGGGATTCCTTGTATATTTCAAAAAAATTTATTTTTTCAGTAAATGTAAATAGCAGAATTGTGGCTAGGGAAGTATATTATCGACCTACCTAACTTTATTGTAGAAATTTTCGGGATAAACGATTGGACCATGCAAACTAGAAATACCTTTTCTTGGATAAGGAAGAGATTACTCGCTCCATATCTGTCTCACTCATGATATATATAATAACTTGGGCATCCATTTCAAGTGCATATCCAATTTTTGCCCAGCAGAATTATGAAAATCCACGAGAGGCAACTGGGCGTATTGTATGTGCCAATTGCCATTTAGCTAGTAAGCCCGTGGATATTGAGGTTCCACAAGCGGTACTTCCTGATACTGTATTTGAAGCAGTTGTTAAAATTCCTTATGATATGCAGCTAAAACAAGTTCTAGCTAATGGTAAAAAAGGAGCTTTGAATGTGGGAGCTGTTCTTATTTTACCGGAGGGGTTTGAATTAGCCCCCCCGATCGTATTTCACCCGAGATGAAAGAAAAGATAGGAAATCTGTTTTCAGAATTATCGCCCAAAAAAAAAAATATTCTTGTGATAGGTCCTGTTCCTGGTCAAAAATATAGTGAAATAACCTTTCCTATTCTTGCCCCAGACCCTGCTACTAATAAAGATGTTCACTTCTTAAAATATCCTATATACGTAGGTGGAAATAGGGGAAGGGGTCAGATTTATCCTGATGGTAGCAAAAGTAACAATACAGTTTATAATGCTACGGCAGGAGGGATAATAAGTAAAATTTTACGAAAAGAAAAAGGGGGATACGAAATAACCATAGTGGATGCATCGAATGAACGCCAAGTAATTGATATTATCCTCGAGGCCTAGAACTTCTTGTTTCAGAGGGCGAATCCATTAAACTCGATCAACCATTAACAAGCAATCCTAATGTGGGTGGGTTTGGTCAGGGGGATGCGGAAATAGTACTTCAAGATCCATTACGTGTCCAAGGCCTTTGTTCTTCTTAGGATCTGTTGTTTTGGCACAAATCTTTTTGGTTCTTAAAAAGAAACAGTTTGAGAAGGTTCAATTATCCGAAATGAATTTTTAGATCTGTCTATTTCGCCTTATCAAATTCGTAAAAAAGAAAGAACAAAAAAAATTATCAAAAGCCTTTTTGCCTCTCTTTAGACTTTCGATTTCGACCAGGTGTCAGGATTACTTGTCTGATAGTCCTAATCCTAGTATGTATATTAAGAAGAATTCACTTTACCCCCCTTTTCTTTATTTTCAATACAAATTTGTATTGAAAAATGGGAGGGGGTGTGTGATGTAACTCTGTCGTTAGTGACCAATTGAAATTGATAGAATGTATCAATAATCAAGAGTTTTTTCTAATGTAATTTAGAATGGAAAATTTGACTAGATACTAAAATAAGGAAAGCAAGCGTAGAAAAAAGGGAACTAGAAATTGGCGAAATAACAAATTTTAGGGACTATAGGGAGTATTACTTGTCTTGCGAGTCTTCGACACAAGAAAAGGAATTTTAGACATCCTTCTTGTGTCGATCTTGTCATTCTTAATTGCATTCGTTAAAAAATCCTATCTTAGTTTACATATATATTACTGTTTCTATATATATAAGGTTTTAATATATCTATATTAATAATATCGTATATATAATTATTAATTAATAGTATTAATAATAGTTACTTTTGTAGTTTATTTATTTTCATTTCAAGTTTGATGAAATACAAAAAATAAGAAAAAACTTCTATTAGTATAGAGTATAGACAAAATTTTAATGATAGATCTAATGATAAAAAATATTGTGTCAGTCGGGAAAGCAGAAAAATAAAATTAAGTGACCCCCCCCCTTTTTTTCGATCTTTGAAAGGTTAATAATAAATACTATATGCTCCTAACCTACTAATCTAATTAAGTTCATTTTTCAAAAAACACGATAAAAATTGTTCTGATTTTAGCAGTTCAACGGGACCCCTCGAATCAGACAAAGAAGGAAGAGTTGGGCCCCGTTGAGTTCTTATGTTTTCACGTCTATAACTCAGTTCATCCAATTTCTACAGGGATGAACCTAATCCTGAATATGAACCATAAAAGAAAATACCTATTAAACCGATCACAAGAATACCAGCTACAGTACCTATTACCCAAAGAGGAATCCTTCCAGTAGTATCAGCCATTTATCCTGCTTCCCTCCACATTTCATCGAGTGGTCATGCTAGAAACATAAAAGTCAGAGATAATTATGATATATAATCCATCCGAATGGGATAGAAAACGAATGGGATAAGAAAATTACTACTCTTTGTTTTATTTTATTATTCTACGCTTTTCTTAATTTTACTTAATTTTAATTGAAGAAATAATTTGAAAATAAAACAGCAAGTACAAAAATGAGTAATAACCCCCATAGAGACTGGTACGATTTAATTCAACATTTGTTCGTTCGGATTTGATGTGTCATAGCTCTATAAATAATTGAATTCGGTTATCGTTGATGAACTGCATTGCTGATATTGACCCCAAAAAGAAACGGTAGGTACAGCTAGTCCATGAACAGCCAACCAGCGCACTGTAAAAATTGGATAGGTCCTATCTATAGTCATTGGGTCCTCCTAAAAAGATCTACTAAATTCGTCGAGTTGTTCCAAAGAATCAAAACGGCCTGTTATTAATGGAATGCCCTGTCGGCTCTCTGTAAAATACTCGTTTGGACGAGGGCTCCCAAACACATCGTAAGCTAAACCGGTGCTGACGAATAACCAGCCCGCAATGAATAGGGAAGGTATAGTAATGCTATGAATGACCCAGTATCGAATACTGGTAATAATATCAGCAAAAGAACGTTCTCCTGTGCTTCCAGACATACTGACTCCAGATATTCTTGTAGGGAATCGATTCTGTAAAAGATGAATCAGTAAATTCAAATTCACTGAGATTACATCTTTGTGAGATCGTCAATAAAGTACAAGGGTATTTTTAGAGTCTACCGAATCAGTATAGCTATCCTTCTTCTGACACAGCAACGCAATTTGAATTAGTATAGAACTGAAGTGTTAGATAATTTATTTCGTTTTTTTTGCTTGTCGATGTATAAACCGTTCCACTTCTTCAAATTCCTGTATCTGTAATCTATAGGGGTTGATCCTTTATTTGTTTGGACTAGAAAATAAACTAAAGATTAGATAAATGAAAATTCAAGAGGGGGTTTCTAATTCTAATAATTCATTAAGGAAATTCTCATATTGTCCCAAGTCAATGAATCCAAAACCCACATTTCATTTGTGCTATGCATAATTGTAGAAGATATTTTTTTGTAATGATATGTGACCCCCCCCGTTTTTGCTTTTTATTTCATTTATTTTAAGAATTAATTTCCAGTAACAAGAAAAGGAAGAATAGTTTGGATCAAATCAAAAGAACAACAAATAAGAAAAAATAATAATTACTAAATCTTTGGAATGCGTGCATTGTTTTTTGTATTCAATTTAAAGGTTTTTTTTCTTTAACTACTCAAAGATGTGGTTTTTTCACTCTATTTTATATAAAATCGAAAGAAAAAAACCTAAAACTAGAAAGGAAACGATAATAGAAATTGCAATTACAAGTTTAAAATCTAGTTAAAATAAATAACTATTTTTTGACTGATCTCGTTCTCGTTAGGATACTGCTTGGTTTAAATTCATAGATAAATGAAGAAAACTGCTTACTATATTAATCTACTTTATTCAAAAGAATTTATTTCAATTTGATAAATGTAGAAGGGGGCATATTCTAGTTCTAAGGTCACTTAAAAAAAAAAGAATCAAACAACTTTTTTAAAAATTTTTAATTATTCAAAAAAAAGTTCTATGTTTAAACTGAAGTTATATATAGAGTTATTTTTTATGTATATTTTTTCTTATTAATTTTTAAAGAGTTTTTCAATGAATCAGTTAGTGAATTCGAATCCTGAGATGTGCAGATGCCAAAGACGATGAATTTCGTTTTTCTTTTTCTCTATTTTTTTGTTCATACACCGATTAATGCTGATAACTCACAAATTTCAATTTAATTTTTTGATTCTTGGACTAGTATTTGTATCTATCTTTACTTTAAAAATTTTTATTAACTTCGGGAAGTACTTGAAACATATGTATAAAAAAACATATTTTATTGAGTCCCTTCATGCCTACTATAACTAGTTATTTCGGTTTTTACTAGCAGCTTTAAATATAACTCAGTTATATTTATTGGTCTAAGCAAATACGACTTATTTGAAATTAATTGAATAATCTTTTTGATAAAAAAGATTTATATGGTATTTCATATGTCGATAGTTCATTACGTGTTAATACCCATTTTGTCATTGAGATTCGTCGGCAATACAGATTAAGAGCTAGGATAGATAGTACCTCTCTTTTCTCCCTTTCAAAAATGAAAACAAAAAAAAAATTGAAATGATGAAGTTCTTTTATTTGGAATCTCTTAGGTCTAATTCCTATTACTTTGGCTGGATTATTCGTAACTGCTATTTACAATACAGACGTGGTGATCTGGACATTTGAAATTAACCTTCTTCTTCTTTTATTGTACTGACCTAATTTTATATTCATATGCGGGAGTTCGAATTCAGTATATGTGCCCCCATTTTCAAAATTAGTGAAATATTTGACACGATCTTATAGATTCAATTTTCAATGGAAACGCCTCTGTAAATTTGAAATTGATAGGATTTGCCTAAAAAAGTAATTTTTTTAATTATACTTATATATAGTTTGTTGTCTTATAAAAACAAAAAAAAAAAGAAGGATGTGGAAAACAAGATAGGAATTGTTTACAATGACACTGTAAACCAATCGAAAGGGATGTAGCGCAGCTTGGTAGCGCGTTTGTTTTGGGTACAAAAATGTTCAAATCAAATCCTGTCACCTAATTACTGCTCAGAAGAGCAGTAACGAGGAATCCATTTTAGATTTATCTTTTTTAATAAAATTGGACATACATATAATTCTGAATTTTATGATATACTATGATATAGTATATACGTACAAAATCGATTCGAGTTAAAGAATGTCCTCTTTCTAGCCTTTTCGTTTTTTTATAAAAAACAAGAAAAGCGCTCTTAGTTCAGTTCGGTAGAACGTGGGTCTCCAAAACCCAATGTCGTAGGTTCAAATCCTACAGAGCGTGATGTCACTCTTGTTTATTAGATTGTGTCAAAATTCCACTGTTCGCAAATAATTGAGCAGCAATCTGAATTCGACCTCCCGCATATGAAAGCAAGAAGGAGGTCAGTCAAAAAAAAGAGATGTTAATTAATCAAAAGTCCAACTGATCACCACGTCTGTATTGTAAATAAGCAGTTACGAATAATCCAGCCAAAGTAATAGGAATTAGACCTAAGACGATTCCAAATAAAGAAACTTCAATCATTTCAATTTTATTTTGTTTTCATTTTTGAAAGGGAGAAAAGAGAGGTACTATCTATTCCTAGCTCTTAATCTGTATTGCCGACGAATCTCAATGACCAAAATTGGGTAATTAACACGGTAAGGAACTATCGAACATATGAAATACCATATAAATCTTTTTTGATCAAAAAAGATTCATTCAATTAATTTCAAATAAGTCGTATTTTGCTTAGACCAATAAATAGAACTGAGGTTATAGTTAAAGCTGCTAGTAGAAAACCGAAATAACTAGTTATAGTAGGCATGAAGGGACTCAATAAAATATGTTTTTTTATACATATGTTTCTAAAGTACTTCCCGAAGTTTCAATAAAAAAATTTTTTAAAGTAAAGATAGATACAAATACTAGTTCCAAGAATCAAAAAATTAAATTGAAAATTTGTGAGTTATCAAGCATTATCGGTGGTATGAACAAAAATAGAGAAAAAGAAAAAACGAAATTCATCGTCTTTGGCATCTGCACCATCTCAGGATTCAGAATTCACGTAACTGATTCATTGAAAAACTCTTTAAGAAATTAATAAGAAAAAATAATACATAAAAAAATAACTCTATTATATAACTTCAGTTAAAACATAGAACTTTTTTTGAATAAACATGTAAAAATTTTTAAAAAAGTTGTTTGATTCTTTTTTTTTTAAGTGACCTTAGAACCTAGAATATGCCCCCTTCTACATTTATTCAAATTGAAATAAATTCAATTTTGAATAAAGTAGATTAATATAGTAGAGCAGTTTTCTTCATTTAATCTATGAAATTAAACCAAAAAGCAGTATCCTACACGGAGAACGAGATCAGTCAAAAAAAGAGTTATTTATTTTAACTAGATTTTTAAAACTTGTAATTAGCAATTTCTATTATCGTTTCCTTTCTAGGTTTTAGGTTTTTTTCTTTCGATATTATATAGAAAATAGAGTGAAAAACCCATCATCTTTGTAGTTAGTTAAAGAAAGAAAAAACCTTTAAATTGAATACAACAAAACAATGCACGCATTCCAAAGATTTAGTATTATTATTTTTTTATTATTTGTTGTTCTTTTGAATTGATCCAAAACTATTCTTCCTTTTCTTGTTACTGGAAATTAATTCCTTAAAATAAAATGAAATAAAAAGCAAAAACGGGGGGGGGTCACATTATCATTACAAAAAAATATCTTCTACAATTATGCATATGCAACAAAAATGAAATTGATGGGTTTTGGATTCAATTGACTTGGGACAATATGAGAATTTCCTTAATGAATTATTAGAATTAGAAACCACCCTCTTGAATTTTCATTTTATCTAATCTTTAGTTTATTTTCTAGTCCAAAACAAATAAAGGATCAAAGCCCCTATAGATTACAGATACAGGAATTTGAAGAAGTGGAACATGGTTATACATCGACAAGCAAAAAAAAAAACGAAATAAATTATCTAACACTTCAGTTCTATACTAATTCAAATTGCGTTGCTGTGTCAGAAGAAGGATAGCTATACTGATTCGGTAGACTCTAAAAATACCCTTGGTACTTTATTGACGATCTCACAAAGATGTAATCTCAGTGAATTTGAATTTACTGATTCATCTTTTACAGAATCGATTCCCTACAAGAATATCTGGAGTTCAGTATGTCTGGAAGCACAGGAGAACGTTCTTTTGCTGATATTATTACCAGTATTCGATACTGGGTCATTCATAGCATTACTATACCTTCCCTATTCATTGCGGGCTGGTTATTCGTCAGCACCGGTTTAGCTTACGATGTGTTTGGGAGCCCTCGTCCAAACGAGTATTTTACAGAGAGCCGACAGGGCATTCCATTAATAACAGGCCGTTTTGATTCTTTGGAACAACTCGACGAATTTAGTAGATCTTTTTAGGAGGACCCAATGACTATAGATAGGACCTATCCAATTTTTACAGTGCGCTGGTTGGCTGTTCATGGACTAGCTGTACCTACCGTTTCTTTTTTGGGGTCAATATCAGCAATGCAGTTCATCCAACGATAAACCGAATTCAATTATTTATAGAGCTATGACACAATCAAATCCGAACGAACAAAATGTTGAATTAAATCGTACCAGTCTCTATTGGGGGTTATTACTCATTTTTGTACTTGCTGTTTTATTTTCAAATTATTTCTTCAATTAAAATTAAGTAAAATTAAGAAAAGAGCGTAGAATAATAAAATAAAAAACAAAGAGTAGTAATTTTCTTATCCCATTCGTTTTCTTATCCCATTCGGATGGATTATATATCATAATTATCTCTGACTGTTTATGTTTCTAGCATGACCACTCGATGAAATGTGGAGGGAAGCAGGATAAATGGCTGATACTACTGGAAGGATTCCTCTTTGGGTAATAGGTACTGTAGCTGGTATTCTTGTGATCGGTTTAATAGGTATTTTCTTTTATGGTTCATATTCAGGATTAGGTTCATCCCTGTAGAAATTGGATGAACTGAGTTATAGACGTGAAAACATAAGAACTCAACGGGGCCCAACTCTTCCTTCTTTGTCTGATTCGAGGGGGTCCCGTTGAACTGCTAATAATCAGAACAATTTTTATCGTGTTTTTGAAAAATGAACTTAATTAGATTAGTAGGTTAGGAGCATATAGTATTTATTATTAACCTTTCAAAGATCGAAAAAAAGGGGGGGGGGTCACTTAATTTTATTTTTCTGCTTTCCCGACTGACACAATATTTTTTATCATTAGATCTATCATTAAAATTTTGTCTATACTCTATACTAATAGAAGTTTTTTCTTATTTTTTTAGTATTTCATCAAACTTGAAATGAAAATAAATAAAACTACAAAAAGTAACTATTATTAATACTATTAATTAATAATTATATATACGATATATATTAATATAGATATATTAAAACCTTATATATATAGAAACAGTAATATATATGTAAACTAAGAATAGGATTTTTTAACGAATGCAATTAAGAATGACAAGATCGACACAAGAAAAGGATGTCTAAAATTCCTTTTCTTGTGTCGAAGACTCGCAAGACAAGTAATACTCCCTATAGTCCCTAAAATTTGTTATTTCGCCAATTTCTAGTTCCCTTTTTTCTACGCTTGCTTTCCTTATTTTAGTATCTAGTCAAATTTTTCCATTCTAAATTACATTAGAAAAAAACTCTTGATTATTGATACATTCTATCAATTTCAATTGGTCACTAACGACAGAGTTACATCACACCCCCTCCCATTTTTCAATACAAATTTGTATTGAAAAATAAAGAAAAGGGGGGTAAAGTGAATTCTTCTTAATATACATACTAGGATTAGGACTATCAGACAAGTAATTCCTGACACCTGGTCGAAATCGAAAGTCTAAAGAGAGGCAAAAAGGCTTTTGATAATTTTTTTTGTTCTTTCTTTTTTACGAATTTGATAAGGCGAAATAGACAGATCTAAAAATTCATTTCGGATAATTGAACCTTCTCAAACTGTTTCTTTTTAAGAACCAAAAAGATTTGTGCCAAAACAACAGATCCTAAGAAGAACAAAAGGCCTTGGACACGTAATGGATCTTGAAGTACTATTTCCGCATCCCCCTGACCAAACCCACCCACATTAGGATTGCTTGTTAATGGTTGATCGAGTTTAATGGATTCGCCCTCTGAAACAAGAAGTTCTAGGCCTCGAGGGATAATATCAATTACTTGGCGTTCATTCGATGCATCCACTATGGTTATTTCGTATCCCCCTTTTTCTTTTCGTAAAATTTTACTTATTATCCCTCCTGCCGTAGCATTATAAACTGTATTGTTACTTTTGCTACCATCAGGATAAATCTGACCCCTTCCCCTATTTCCACCTACGTATATAGGATATTTTAAGAAGTGAACATCTTTATTAGTAGCAGGGTCTGGGGCAAGAATAGGAAAGGTTATTTCACTATATTTTTGACCAGGAACAGGACCTATCACAAGAATATTTTTTTTATTGGGGCGATAATTCTGAAAAGACAGATTTCCTATCTTTTCTTTCATCTCGGGTGAAATACGATCGGGGGGGGCTAATTCAAACCCCTCCGGTAAAATAAGAACAGCTCCCACATTCAAAGCTCCTTTTTTACCATTAGCTAGAACTTGTTTTAGCTGCATATCATAAGGAATTTTAACAACTGCTTCAAATACAGTATCAGGAAGTACCGCTTGTGGAACCTCAATATCCACGGGCTTACTAGCTAAATGGCAATTGGCACATACAATACGCCCAGTTGCCTCTCGTGGATTTTCATAATTCTGCTGGGCAAAAATTGGATATGCACTTGAAATGGATGCCCAAGTTATTATATATATCATGAGTGAGACAGATATGGAGCGAGTAATCTCTTCCCTTATCCAAGAAAAGGTATTTCTAGTTTGCATGGTCCAATCGTTTATCCCGAAAATTTCTACAATAAAGTTAGGTAGGTCGATAATATACTTCCCTAGCCACAATTCTGCTATTTACATTTACTGAAAAAATAAATTTTTTTGAAATATACAAGGAATCCCTCGTGGGTAAAAAAGAGTAAAGTAAATACGACTTTGATTTGGTTATGATGTATAAAGTAAGAAAGAGTAGAATTGGATCAGTGAATCGTTTTTTAGTCATTTATTGCATGATAAATCACTACAAGTGACGGAGATACACGATTTAAATAACGAAAGATCCAATATTTAAAAATTGTATCAAGAATGACTGGAAAGGTAGAAACTAGACCAGATAAAATTTGCTCATAATGAGCAAACCCAAAATCTTTGTAAATATAACCAATCATTAGTTCCCAACCGTGAGGCGAATGGAATCCGATACATAAATCAGTTAATAAAAGAATCGAAAAAGCTTTAATTGTATCACTTAAATTATATAGGAATTCTTGAACCCAAGAATTGAGAATAAAAAGCTTTTCCTTACCCCAAAAGGAATAACCACTTAGAATAACGAAAGATATTAGATTTGTCGAGAAGTGCAAGATTGTATGGATACGATACTCATTGTGTATTTTGATGAATTGGATCGTTTCTTTGTGGATTCCTAGACGAAATTGTTGTAAATCGGTTTCTGGGTATTCCTTTATCATTTCATCCAGCTGGAATAGTTCCTCTAATTGTATGAATTTTTCTAGAACACTTTTTTCTTGAATATCATTCAAGAAAGTTTCGCATTGTCTAGTATTCCACCAATTAGTAATCCAAGTTTTCAAACTTTTATTACAGCAGAGAGAGATCAACCAGGGCAAAAAGACTATAGATGTAAAATAAAAAAAAGGAATGAATGCTTTCTTTTTTGCCATTTTGAATCTGTGAATTGTTAATGAACCTACCGCATTTGTGGATTCTATTAGATCTACTATTTCTATCGAGCATGAGTTTCTATTCTAATTCAAATAGAATGTATTGAGCCTATAATCCCTTTTCTCTTTTTCTTTTGATTCAATACTTAGTCTTTGCTTTGAATCTAGAAAGAATACAGAAATAGACTCAGAATACACTTACAATTTGAATAAAGAAAAAATTGTATTTCCAGGATGTTATTCCCCCTTTTTTCGATCAATACTAAAAGAACTTTTTTGAATTTTTAAAATAAAAAATATGATTCTATTTTCGAGACGAATAAACTCCCTTTCTTTTCTATCAAATATATAAAAAAAAACGAGCATAAAAGAATAGATGAATGTTCAATTGAAAAAAAAGAAAGCAATTCTTTCGTTTTTTCTTCCTACTGCCAAAGGATTTAGTCTTTAAACTTTAAAAATGAATTCATTTCAAAATACTTCAATTGGTACACGCAAGAAGTAAGCCAATTCAGCAGCTTTTTGCTCAATTTCTCGTGTAGTAAAATTCTCATCAGTACGAATTAAAGGAATAGCCCCTTGACCTCTAATTTCCATATAAAGGACACGCCGGGCAGAAACACCCTCTTTAACTTCGATTCTGATCGACTGAATATCTTTCATAAGGAATCGTAAAAAGATGCGACGGCTTTTTCCAGGAAATCCCCAACGAAAAATCCGTACTATCCCTTCTTTTCGGTCGAAAAGATCATAACCACTACCCACATTCCACAAAATAGTGCACCACAAATAGCAACTAATAAAGAGACCCGCGATCCCATAGAAAGACATCACAATCCCTTGTGGAAAAAAAAGGATTTCCTGAGATGCAACTAACGATATAAAATTTTTACCAAGATAACTGGAAGTTCCAACCAATAAGAATCCCAATGAACCTAAAAATAGGATAAAGGCCCAGCAGAAATTACTTGTTTTTCGAGACCCCGTTATAAATTCTATCCATAGAGATTCTGATCGCCAACTCATATATATTAGATCCAGTTATACAATTTTTTGGAATTGAGAAAATATGACTTTCCTTTTTTTGTTTTCAAAGTAACTCTCATCAACTATAACTATTTTGTTGTGAACCTTTACTTTAGGAATAATTTATATAATTGTTTATATCTAAAATAATAAAATCTCCTTCCTTTATATGATCCCCTATAACTATATACATACAAATAAATACATTGACTTGAATTTCATCCAGCGGTCCGACGATGATCCATTTTTTCAAAAGAGCGCAAATTGAGTTACCCCATATAATACGTTTACACATGCATAAAAACTTTTTTTAGTTATGTTTGTAGGAATCTATGTGTTATACAATATTCTACCAAATGGGTCTTATCAAATCGAAGTTTTTAAAATAAAAAGGGGAGTTATACGATTCGGTCTCATCCGATCTAAAAAATCTTATTTTTTTGAATATGAAGAAATAAAGAAGCCATTGCAAGTGCCGGAAAGACTAGGCCTACTAAAGGCACAAAAATAGAGGGTAAGTTGTTGAAAGTTGTCATAAAATGGGGTACCTCAATTTAATATTTGTACCTGTTATTGTTATATTCTGAATTCTAAAGATATCTTAGAATATCTTGTAGTTTTATTATTTCTATTATATATATTATATAATTATACTAAGTATCTTTAAGTAAATATATATCGAATACTAATATACAACCTAATAGAAATAATAGAACCTACTAGAAATAGAATAAAAAAATAGGTACAAGAAATGCCAAACTAAATAAATGGACTTATTAATCTTTCAAAATAAAATAGATGTATTATCATAATCTCCCTGTTAGATTTATTATTCTTTTTGTTCTTTTTGTCTTCTAATAGTCATTAATAAAGAAAAAATTTTATTCCATTAAAATTTTATACAAAATTGATTGGAATCTGATCCACCAACAGGGAATTTTCGGGAAATGCAAAACGATGCAAGACTCTCTATAGATCTATATCTCTATTTGAATTATCTATCCATATGCAAGCAAGAGAGGAAAAAAACTTTGTTTTATTTTTCTAGTCGAATTTGAACTTCCCGAAAGCAAAAATTCACTTTTTATCTTGTTGATAAAGGTTTACTGAGTAGTAAACAAGAATATCGATAAAAAAATGATTCTAAAGAAAAATGAATTTTTCAGGGTTTTCGTTTAATTATGATAAACTAACTGTTTTATTTGATTTCATTTTTGTTCAAAGGAAAAAAAGCATGGAGCTGAAATAACTCACTCACAACACCTTTTAAAGGATTACGTGGTACAATTGCATCCAATAAGCCCTTACGTAATAAAGATTCAGCTGCTTGTGAACCTTCAGGCACGGCTTTTTTCAATGTTTGTTCAATTACTCTTTTACCCGCAAATGCAATATAGGCATAGGGTTCGGCAATAATGATATCCCCCAACATACCAAAACTTGCTGTCACCCCACCGGTAGTAGGAGATGTAAGAATTGATATATAGAATAACTTTTTACTTGATTGATAATCACATAAAACCGAAGAAATTTTAGCCATTTGCATCAAACTTAAACTTCCTTCTTGCATTCGTGCTCCTCCGGAAGAACACACTAAAATAAGAGGTAAACATTGATTGGTAGCATACTCGATCAAACGAGTTATTTTTTCGCCTACTACGGATCCCATACTACCCCCCATAAACTGAAAATCCATAACCCCAAGAGCTACCGGAATACCGTTTAATTGACCTGTACCTGTTTGAATAGCGTCAGTCAACCCTGTCTTTTTTTGAGCAGAGGCAATACGCTTTTTATAAGGTTCCTCCCTCGAATGAAATTTAATGGGATCCGCAGAGACCATGTCTTCATCCATAGGATTCCAAGTACCCGGATCAATCGAAAGCTCAATTCTCTCTGAACTGGTCATTTTCAAATAATGTCCACATTCTTCACAAACATTCATTTCGACTTTCTTATACATTAATCCATAACAATTGTCGCATTGAATCCACAATTGATTGTAGTTTTTAGTTATATCGAAATCCTTAGAACTCATTAAATTATTACGATTACTATTAGTTCTTATCTTGTCATTTTTGCTTTCACGAATCTTTCCACTTCCACTTTCACTACAAATGAAATTATAAATGTAACTTTCATTGGAATTATTACTATCGCTTAAAAAGTGACTATTAATACAGATGTGAGAACGAAAATAAGAGTCAATGCAACTATTAATGTGATTATTACAATTATATTTAGTATCCTTAATGTAAGGATCATAGTGCAGATCGTTGTCACCTTTAGATCTATTATTCAGATAACTAGAACTACAATAACTATAAAAAAAAATTTCTAGGTCACTCAAATCATTGTTAATCTCAAATTTTTTCTTTTTTATATCAAAATATATAGAATAACTATTTTTATTACTATCCCTAACAAAAAAGGTGTCATCCGATATGAAATTCCGAATGTCCTTGGAGTTAACTAAAAGATCAACATTATTGTAATAACTAGAACGCTCACCCCAACCATAAAAGTTTTTATCCATATCATATATAAACCGGTCTTTACTTATAGTAGTCTTTTCAATAGGAGCAAAACTATCCATTGCTTTACTTAGCTCGCCTCTGTATTCCAATTCTCCCTTAGAAAACATCAAATTGAACCACGATTTTTCCATAGAGCTTCTGGCCTCTATTTACATGAAAATAAAATAACAATAGATGAATAGTCATTCAATGAAAAAATTGAAAAATGCAAAAAAAAAATTTGAATAGTTCATTTTCTATTCAGAGTAAGCAAAGCATGTCAATGCAATTGCTAATTGCTAAGATTATTAAGTAAAAGCAATTGAAATTAATAAATTTCAATTCTAAATGAAAATAAGGATTTTCTTATATTGTGTAAAATTCTCATTAAAAAAAAGAAATATTTGTTCTTCGCTTATGAATATAA
>NW_026016259.1:2500-10000 GCF_020379485.1 Brassica napus | reverse complement strand
CTGTATCCGTGGGCAATGAGTTTCGATGTACTAGGGGTATCCGCTTTTATAGAAGCTTTCATTTTCGTGCTTATCCTAATTCTTGGTTTAGTTTATGCATGGCGAAAAGGAGCGTTGGAATGGTCTTAGTTCGTTTCCTGAATACTTGTACAATAACAATAAAAAAAAAGTAAAAAAAAACCATTGAAACAATTATGAATTCCATTAAGTTTCCCGTACTTGATCGAACAACAAAAAACTCAGTTATTTCAACTACGTTAAATGATCTTTCAAATTGGTCAAGACTTTCCAGCCTATGGCCGCTTCTTTATGGTACCAGTTGTTGTTTTATTGAATTTGCCTCATTAATAGGCTCCCGATTTGACTTTGATCGTTATGGGCTAGTACCAAGATCAAGTCCTAGACAGGCGGACCTTATTTTAACAGCAGGTACAGTAACAATGAAAATGGCTCCTTCTTTAGTGAGATTATATGAACAAATGCCTGAACCAAAGTATGTTATTGCTATGGGAGCGTGTACAATTACAGGGGGGATGTTCAGTACCGATTCTTATAGTACTGTTCGAGGGGTTGATAAGCTAATTCCTGTAGATGTCTATTTGCCGGGTTGTCCACCTAAACCAGAGGCTGTTATAGACGCTATAACAAAGCTTCGTAAGAAAATAGCTAGAGAAATCTATAAGGATCGAATTAGACCTCAACGGGGTAATCGGTGTTTTACTACCAATCACAAGTTTTTTGTTGTACGCAGTACACAGACTGGAAATTATGATCAAGAATTACTCTATCCACCATCATCTACTTCAGAGATCTCTACTGAAACATTTTTTAAATACAAAAGCCCAGTATCTTCCCACGAATTAGTGAATTAGGGAGGATTTGAGAGAATAAGAAAAAAATCTTCATAAATTAGAACTCATGGTAAATGTGAAATACTTAAATTTATATAAAAAAGGTGTGGGGGAAATAAAAAAGATGCAGGGCACTTTGTCCGTTTGGCTAGCCAAACGCGGGCTGGTTCATAGATCGTTGGGCTTCGATTACCAAGGAATAGAGACTTTACAAATAAAGCCCGAAGATTGGCATTCTATTGCTGTAATTTTATATGTATATGGTTACAATTATTTACGTTCCCAATGTGCCTATGATGTGGCACCAGGTGGCCTCTTAGCCAGTGTGTATCATCTTACGAGAATAGAATATGGTGTCAATCAAGCGGAAGAAGTTTGCATAAAAGTATTTACTCACAGGAGTAATCCCAGAATTCCATCTGTTTTCTGGGTTTGGAAAAGTACGGATTTTCAAGAACGGGAATCTTATGATATGTTAGGAATCACTTATGATAGCCATCCGCGGCTGAAACGGATCTTAATGCCCGAAAGTTGGATAGGGTGGCCTTTACGTAAGGATTATATTGCCCCCAATTTTTATGAAATACAAGATGCTTATTGAATGATAAAAAATTTGAATGATAAAAATGAGTCTTAGTTTCTACAACTACGGACCTTCGCGGAATATTTTGAATTCGAGTCGTTTTTAGATCAAACAAACAGAAGAATTAAGGTCTTATTCATATTATTATAGATAGCTTAATCTCCAATTTGAAAGATACTTTTTTCCTAAAAGCCGAGCCAATAGGATGAACTAAAAAAAAAAAAAGAGTTCTGCATTATGAACTTTGTATCGCGCACATAACTTAGTCAACTTTAGTCACATAACTGGGAATGAATAAATAAGATTGGAAAGCAATACAATAAATGGGGGGGTTAAAATTCTATTTCTATTGTATCTAATCTAATGAATCTTGGGGGTATTTCTGCCCTTCAACGATAGATACTATAGATAGATATAGATAGATAGATATAGATCTTTTTTTTTTTACTTTTTTTTATTCTTTCAACCAGAACTTTCCTTTCGAATATGTATTAGGTATAAAGTCTTATACATTTTTTTTGAACGGATGGATCCACAACATGAACAAAAAAGAGAGGGGGATAAAGGATTATTGCACTTTTTTTACTAAAGATACGTTTAATTTGAAGACTATAAACTTATCAAAATTAATCAATCCTATGCCAAGAACCAGATTTGAACTGGTGACACGAGGATTTTCAGTCCTCTGCTCTACCAACTGAGCTATCCCGGCCATTACCGAAGTATCATTCTCATTTTATGAGATGACTTAGGTCTATGTCAATTAAAAGAAACGCAAAAGTAGTAAATGAAAAAAGTTTTGGACCGGGAATTTATTGGATCTTCGAAAAGAAGACTTTCTAAGTTTTAGAATGAAAAATTATTTAGATTCGAAATAATTCAAATCGATAGTTCTTTCTCATTTGTATATGTATGATATATCCCACAAGACTTGTATATAATAAGAAAAGAAATTCGAGTTTGTAAAAGTGTCGGATGAATGAAAAAAGATCAATGAATTCTTGAATAACTAAAAAAAGGGTAAGGTGTCAAACAGACTTTTTTAGGGAGTAGGGTTGGGGATAGAGGGACTTGAACCCTCACGATTTTAAAAGTCAACGGATTTTCATCTTACTATAAATTTCATTGTTGTCAGTATTGACATGTAGAATGGGACTCTATCTTTATTCTCGTCCGATTAATAAGTTCCACCAAGGATCTATCAGACTATGAAGTGAATCGTTTGATTCAACACAAGGGATTGAACTCCATTTGTTAGAACAGCTTCCATTGAGTCTCTGCACCTATCCCGCTTTCTAAACTCTGGTTTGTTCGCGTAACCCAGGATTTGGCTCAGGATTGCCCATTGTTAATTCCAGGGTTTCTCTGAATTTGAAAGTTATCACTTAGTAGGTTTCCATACCAAGGCTCAATCCAATTAAGTCCGTAGCGTCTACCAATTCCGCCATATCCCCCTTTTTGCTTTGAGATTAGGATCTCATTATGATGTCTTTCCACTTTTTCTTATGACGAAACCTTGGAATTCATTACATACAGATACTTATTTTATTTCTTTGGTATCTTCTTGCATTTTTTTTAGCCCCATCCATATTGATTTAGTTTAATCAACAAAGATTCTATCATTTTTGTATTTGCAATTCAATATGGTTATATATTAGAGAACATATATATGTTCTTCCTTTTCTCATCGTTGTCTTCAATTTTAAGAAATAGTCGAACGGTCGATTCGTTTTTTTTACTTCCATGAAAAGAAATTTATGATCATTATTGAAACTTAGAATTCTACAATGTGCAATGTAAAAAGATTATAAGTCTACTTCGTAGATTTGAAATTCGAATAATTCTAAAAAAGTATATTCGAAATGAATATTCGAATATTCATTCTAATAATTTAATTCTATAAAATAATAAAGAATATAAAAAGAGAAAAAGTATCAAATAATAATAATTGCATGAGGTTAGAACAAAAAAACCAAGAATTTCAAATCAGATATCATTTAACTTTAAAAAAAAAGCTTTCCGGTCTAATTAAAATTTTCTTATTTAGAAACTCATGAAATCAAAATTAGAAAGTCGATATATTGCTATATTATATTAATTCATTAAGGTTTTGTTTTATTTATTTAATGATAGTCACTATTTATTTGAGCTATATTCTGTTCTAGAATATCGAAAATATGATGAATTCTAAATAGATAAGGAAAAATATGAATAGAATAGTTAATTAATACGATCTAGTAGTTTAGTGAATTTGTATACACTATTTTAGTTGAGCCCGCTTAGCTCAGAGGTTAGAGCATCGCATTTGTAATGCGATGGTCATCGGTTCGATTCCGATAGCCGGCTTTTACATAGTTTTTCATTTTTTTTACATGATTTTTAATGTACTTTCAAAAAAAAATAAGATTGAAAAGACTTCTTTCACCTTTTTCCAAGAGTTACCACGCCATTTATATTATGTCATATAAACTTCCATATAGGAATATATATTGGGGTAAAAGGGTTAGATCTTGGCAAAATAAATGAAGAAAATAAAGGAAAATTTTTGTGATTTATTGATTTATATATATTGTATATACAATAAAAAAAATCTGTATATTGAGAGAATATATCTTCTGACTCTTTGTATTCCAATAGTTTATTGGAGTGGATTTTACGTTATTTATCATTATCATTTAGTTCAGTTTTAATTTTGTTTAGTTTTTGTACAATTTCAATAAAAAAAGGAGTCTTTATGTCACGTTACCGAGGGCCTCGTTTTAAAAAAATACGCCGTCTGGGGGCTTTACCGGGACTAACTAGTAAAAGGCCTAGGGCAGGAAGCGATCTTAGAAACCAATCACGCTCCGGAAAAAAATCTCAATATCGTATTCGTTTAGAAGAAAAACAAAAATTGCGTTTTCATTATGGTCTTACAGAACGCCAATTACTTAAATATGTTCGTATCGCCGGAAAAGCTAAGGGGTCAACGGGTCAAGTTTTATTACAATTACTTGAAATGCGTTTGGATAACATCCTTTTTCGGTTGGGTATGGCTTTGACTATTCCTCAAGCGCGCCAATTAGTTAACCATGGGCATATTTTAGTTAATGGTCGTATAGTTGATATACCAAGTTATCGATGCAAACCCCGAGATATTATTACAGTGAAGGATGAACAAAACTCTAGAACTTTGGTTCAAAATCTTCTTGAGTCATCTGCCCCCGAGGAATTGCCAAACCATCTGACTCTTCACACATTCCAATATGAAGGGTTAGTCAATCAAATAATAGATAGGAAATGCGTCGGTTTGAAAATAAATGAATTGCTTGTCGTAGAATATTACTCTCGCCAGACTTAAAAAACCTAAGTGAAGTAAAAAAAAATCACTAAAAACAAGAGTTCGGACAACTCCCCTTTGCCCGCTTTTTTGATTAAAACTAAAAAGGGACAAGGTAAGGGATTTTGTCGGGGAATCTTTTTCCTATTCATGTATCATAGATTGGTAGGGAGGTTTGGATCCCTTGTTTGCTCTTCCCAGCATTTTCCATAGCAAAGAAATGTAGATTTTATATCTAGAAAAATTGGAAGTAGATAGAATATTTTTTTATAAAAAACGAGTCCGCTTTTATGTTAGTTCGTACTATAAAATTCCTTTGTTTGTGAGAAAATTTTCTCACAAAAGAAAAGTTAAAGGAAATAAAAAGAGTTATAGAATGGATTACTACCTATGCCAAGATCGCGTATAAATGGAAATTTTATTGATAAAACCTTTACAATTGTAGCCGATATCTTATTACGAGTCATTCCGACAACTTCCGGAGAAAAAGAGGCATTTACTTATTACAGAGATGGTGCGATTTGATTATCATTATCATTTTTTTCTATTTCTCACCGATTTGGAATAGAAAAAAATGAGTATTGAAAAAAATCTACGCTTTTGAAGGTGAAGTTTATAATATAAAAAAGCAATCCCTTCTGTCATGTATCCACGATTAGTGCAGCCTTAGATGCTTCAATTATGAATTCTAGTATTGAGCAAAAGGTTTTTTACCTACGGTTCCCGTATTACAGATCAATCCTACTAGACTAATACAATATACGAATAGGAGGCACAGGGGAAGAAGCACTACGCCGAGAAATCAACAACACGAAAACTTTCTTCAAAAAGATTCCTTTTCTTTCTTCTTCTTTGGGATTGGGACTAATTAAAATGGTTGGAACAATAAACATCCATCTCGTCCGTACTTTGGATACCCGTATAACCATTGAAGACTGTTGAAGTGACTAATTCCTGGAAATTTAGGGGCGTTGAGAACAAAGAAATTGTTAGAGTTTCCTTTTTTATTTTTATCTAGTATGAATATGAATCCACTTGGTAGTAAGAAAAGATCTTTTACAAGAAGGTTGGCTAGGGATTTCTTGTAAAAACATTAGCCCCGCTTAGTTCATAATGACATCAAATTTTTCCATATCCATATATTTATTATTTTCATTATGCACCTAAAGGAGGAGCCGTATGAGATGAAAATCTCACATACGGTTCTGAAACGGAGAATTCGTTAAAGCGAATGACGACCGTAACGGATGTCGGCTCAATCTGAAGGAAATTATGCGGAAGCATTACAGAATTATTATGAAGCTATGCGACTAGAAATTGACCCCTATGATCGAAGTTATATACTCTATAATATAGGCCTTATCCACACAAGTAATGGGGAACATACCAAAGCTTTAGAATATTATTTTCGGGCATTAGAACGAAACCCCTTTTTACCACAAGCTTTTAATAATATGGCTGTGATCTGTCATTACGTGCGACTATCTCCACTATAGAAAAAAAGAACGAACAGCTAGTCAATGAAATACTAGAAAAAAAAAAAGGCTTTCTACATAAGCATCGTCCAAAACGATTTTTTATCAGCTGTAGCAAATAAATAAACTTCATGGATCGAAATATGAAGTGAAGACTAGATATGCCTAAATACTTTATTTTCTATGGATAAAAAAAGATTTAATTGATAGAGGAAGCACCGTAAAGATCAACTGGAAAGGTTTTGGACCGATACAACAAGAGCTGTTTATTTATATCATAATATGAGATAAATCTTAGAAATCTACTTATGTAATAGAGTGGATCCCCTAAGGTATTGAGCAGCGGTGTAGCATCAGATCCTAAAGACAGTAAGTCTTTTTCTTTTTTATGATATGAAGTATGAAAAAAAGTCTTTTTCAACGATTCTATATAAATTTATATATGAAAGCGGGATAGTTACCTTTCAGAAAATTCTAATATCTAATAACAGTGGACATGCCTTTTTTTTTCTGAAGGTAGGAGAAAAGATAAAACTTATTATTAGATTAATTAATATATTAATTAAATCAAAACGAAAGTTTGAAACTCATGTAATTACTCTCTTTTGTTTAATCCAAGAAAAACCGAATGAATATCTATAAGAAATCTCATTCAATTAGATATAAAGTTAAAGTAGGTTAAAGTGAAAAAAACTGGTACACCAAAACAAAAGAGTTGGTTGTCGAGCCGTATGAGGTAGGAAACTCTCAAGTACGGTTCTCAGGGAGGGAATTGACCCGCCTATTCCGACCGTGGAGAACAGGCCATTCAACAAGGAGATTCTGAAATGGCGGAGGCTTGGTTTGCTCAAGCCGCCGAGTATTGGAAACAGGCTATAACGCTTACTCCTGGTAATTATATTGAAGCACAGAATTGGTTGACGATCACGAGGCGCTTCGAATAAGAACTTTTTCTTTGTTTCTTTTTTTTTTATTCTATAATATATCTTTATTTGTTTTTACAATTAATTGTTTTTTAGTTTCTTGGCCCTCTCGGTCAAATAAACCAGATTCTTTTTTCTATCAGAAGAACCAATCCCAGAAAAAAATTTCATTATATCCTTTTCTCAAATCGTTCTATTTAATCTGGTATTCTCTAGGGATAAGTAGTACATGAATATGAGAATATCTATAATATCTATATCTAGTTTTTTCTATTTTTTTCTTTTCGACTATTAAAACGAATAAAAGGGATTTGAAAATGACTAAATATCAATACTAGAATGTTTCTTA
>NW_026016258.1:0-1258 GCF_020379485.1 Brassica napus | reverse complement strand
TTTATCAGATATTTTTGCTTCTCATTTCGGGCAATAGCAATAATTTTTCTGTGGACTTCCGGAAATTTGTTTCATGTAGCTTGGCAAGGAAATTTTGAGACATGGATACAAGACCCTTTACATGTAAGACCGATTGCTCATGTATTTGGGATCTCATTTGGTCAACCGGCTGTGGAAGCATTTACTCGAGGAGGTGCTCTTGGCCCGGTGAATATAGCTTATTCTGGTGTTATCAGTGGTGGTATACAATCGGGTTACGTACTAATGAAGATCTTATACTGGAGCTCTTTTTCTATTATTTCTTTCTGCCCTATCCTTAATAGGGGGTTGGTTACACCTACAACCAAAATGGAAAACCAGAGTTTCATGGTTCAAAAATGTGAATCTCGTCTGAATCATCATTTGTCAGGATATTCGGGGTAAGCTCCTTGGCTTGGACAGGTCATTTAGTACATGTCGCTATTCTGCATCCAGGGGGAATATGTTCGATGGAATAATTTCTTAAGTGTATTACCGCATCCCCAAGGGTTAGGCCCACTTTTACGGGCCAGTGGAATCATGTATCTCAAAACCCCCGATTCAAGTAGTAATTTATTTGGCCTCCAAGGATCAGGAACTGATTTCTAACCCTTCTGGGGGATTCCATCCACAAAACGCAAAGTTATGGCTAACCGATATGGCACATCATCATCTAGCTATCGCAATTTTTTCCTCATTGCGGGTCATATGTATAGAAATAACTTTGGAATCGGAACACAGTTATAAAAGATCTGTTAGAAGCACATATTCCTCCGGGAGGACGGTTGGGGCGTGGGATAAGGGTCTTTATGACACAATCAATAATTCGATTCATTTTCAATTAGGCCTGCTAGCCTCCTTAGGAGTATTACTTCTTTGGTAGTCAACACATGTACTCTTTACCTGCTTATGCGTTCTAGCGGCAAGATTTACGACTCAAGCTGCGTTATATTACCCATCACCAATACATTGCAGGATTCATCATGACAGGCGCTTGCTCATGGAGCTATATTTTTATTGAGATTACAATCCAGAACAGAATGAGGATAACGTAATTGGCAAGAATGTTAAGACCATAAAGAAGCTATCATATCCATTTAAGTGGGCAGCCTCTTCTAGGGTTCCATACTTTGTGGACTTTATGTTCATAATGACGTCATGCTTGCTTTTGGTACTCCCGAAAAACAAATCTTGATCGAACCCATATTTGCCCAATGGATACATCCGCTCATGGGAAAAC
>NW_026016257.1:27500-30000 GCF_020379485.1 Brassica napus | reverse complement strand
GCCAGCATGCTGATATGTGTACTGACATGGTGCATCAGTTGTCCAAAATCAGTACACGGACAGTCCACGGGAAGGGCCAGCATGCTGATATGTGTGGTCAGCATGCTGATATGAGTTCAGTACACGGACAGTCCACGGAAGGGCCAGCATGCTGATATGTGTGGTCAGCATGCTGATATGAGTTCAGTACACGGATCAGTACACGGATCAGTACACGGACAGTCCACGGGAAGGGCCAGCATGCTGATATGTGTGGTCAGCATGCTGATATGAGTTCAGTACACGGATCAGTACACGGATCAGTACACGGACAGTCCACGGGAAGGGCCAGCATGCTGATATGTGTGATCAGCATGCTGATATGAGTTCAGTACACGGATCAGTACACGGATCAGTCCACGGGAAGGGCCAGCATGCTGATATATGTGGTCAGCATGCTGATATGAGTTCAGTACACGGATCAGTACACGGACAGTCCACGGGAAGGGCCAGCATGCTGATATGTGTGGTCAGCATGCTGATATGAGTTCAGTACACGGATCAGTACACGGATCAGTACACGGATCAATCCACGGGAAGGGCCAGCATGCTGATATATGTGGTCAGCATGCTGATATGAGTTCAGCACACGGATCAGTACACGGATCAGTACACGGACAGTCCACGGGAAGGGCCAGCATGCTGATATGAGTTCAGTACACGGATCAGTACACGGATCAGTCCACGGGAAGGGCCAGCATGCTGATATGTGTACTGACATGGTGCATCAGTTGTCCAAAATCAGTACACGGACAGTCCACGGGAAGGGCCAGCATGCTGATATGTGTGGTCAGCATGCTGATATGAGTTCAGTACACGGATCAGTCCACGGATCAGTACACGGACAGTCCACGGGAAGGGCCAGCATGCTGATATGTGTGGTCAGCATGCTGATATGAGTTCAGTACACGGATCAGTACACGGATCAGTACACGGACAGTCCACGGGAAGGGCCAGCATGCTGATATGTGTGGTCAGCATGCTGATATGAGTTCAGTACACGGATCAGTACACGGATCAGTACACGGATCAGTCCACGGGAAGGGCCAGCATGCTGATATATGTGGTCAGCATGCTGATATGAGTTCAGCACACGGATCAGTACACGGATCAGTACACGGACAGTCCACGGGAAGGGCCAGCATGCTGATATGTGTGGTCAGCATGCTGATATGAGTTCAGTACACGGATCAGTACACGGATCAGTCCACGGGAAGGGCCAGCATGCTGATATGTGTACTGACATGGTGCATCAGTTGTCCAAAATCAGTACACGGACAGTCCACGGGAAGGGCCAGCATGCTGATATGTGTGGTCAGCATGCTGATATGAGTTCAGTACACGGACAGTCCACGGGAAGGGCCAGCATGCTGATATGTGTGGTCAGCATGCTGATATGAGTTCAGTACACGGATCAGTACACGGATCAGTACACGGACAGTCCACGGGAAGGGCCAGCATGCTGATATGTGTGGTCAGCATGCTGATATGAGTTCAGTACACGGATCAGTACACGGACAGTCCACGGGAAGGGCCAGCATGCTGATATGTGTGATCAGCATGCTGATATGAGTTCAGTACACGGATCAGTACACGGATCAGTCCACGGGAAGGGCCAGCATGCTGATATATGTGGTCAGCATGCTGATATGAGTTCAGTACACGGATCAGTACACGGACAGTCCACGGGAAGGGCCAGCATGCTGATATGTGTGGTCAGCATGCTGATATGAGTTCAGTACACGGATCAGTACACGGATCAGTACACGGATCAGTCCACGGGAAGGGCCAGCATGCTGATATGTGTACTGACATGGTGCATCAGTTGTCCAAAATCAGTACACGGACAGTCCACGGGAAGGGCCAGCATGCTGATATGTGTGGTCCGCATGCTGATATGAGTTCAGTACACGGATCAGTCCACGGATCAGTACACGGACAGTCCACGGGAAGGGCCAGCATGCTGATATGTGTGGTCAGCATGCTGATATAAGTTCAGTACACGGATCAGTACACGGATCAGTACACGGACAGTCCACGGGAAGGGCCAGCATGCTGATATGTGTGGTCAGCATGCTGATATGAGTTCAGTACACGGATCAGTACACGGACAATCCACGGGAAGGGCCAGCATGCTGATATGTGTGGTCAGCATGCTGATATGAGTTCAGTACACGGATCAGTACACGGATCAGTACACGAATCAGTCCACGGGAAGGGCCAGCATGCTGATATGTGTGGTCAGCATGCTGATATGAGTTCAGTACTCGGATCAGTACACGGATCAGTACACGGACAGTCCACGGGAAGGGCCAGCATGCTGATATGTGTGGTCAGCATGCTGATATGTTCAGTACACGGATCAGTACACGGATCAGTCCACGGGAAGGGCCAGCATGCTGATATGTGTACTGACATGGTGCATCAGTTGTCCAAAATCAGTACACGGACAGTCCACGGG
>NW_026016257.1:20000-22500 GCF_020379485.1 Brassica napus | reverse complement strand
GACAATCTATGACCTCGGTTTCTTTTGCACCTTTCTTTAGTTTCCGAGGTCTTTTATCTTTGGAACCAATTGGTCTACCACGCTTAAGACGTGCTTTAGACTCTGTAGCCACTTGATTGTGTCCATCTTGGACATCAATACTTATTGGTGCATTACAAGCTGGTATATAGGACTTAGTCACTCTTTTCGGGTCAGCAAAGGAATCAGGCAATTGATTAGCTAGCTTTTGCATATGAATTATTTTCTGGACTTCTAAATCACATGATTGAGTCCGAGGATCTTGCCATGATAAGGATGTTTGATTCCATACAATTTCTTTGCCCAGCTTGTTATTTTCTCCCCCTAATGTTGGGTACTCTGATTCATCAAAATGACAATCAGCATATCTGGCCTTAAATAAATCTCCAGTAGTAGGCTCAAGATATTTAATAATGGTTGGAGAATCAAAACCAACATATATTCCCATCCTCCTTTGAGGTCCCATTTTTGTTCTCTGTGGTGGTGCAATAGGGACGTACACAGAACATCCAAATGTTTTGATATGGGATACGTCTGGCTCATGACCCGAGAGTAATTGGGATGGAGAATATTTATGTTCACTGGATGGCCTTATGCGTATTAATTCAGCAGCATGTAATACCGCATGTCCCCAAGCTGATACTGGTAGCTTCGACCTCATGAGTAATGGTCGAGCAATCAACTGGATTCTTTTAATGAAGGATTCGGCCAATCCGTTCTGTGTATGTACATGTGCCACGGAGTGTTCCACACTTACCCCCATGGACATACAGTAATCATTAAAAGCTTGGGAACTGAATTCACTTGCATTGTCAAGACGTATAGTCTTTAGTGGAAAATCTGGAAAATGGGCTCGCAGTCTTATGATCTGTGCCAATAGTCTTGCCAATGCTAAGTTTCTAGATGATAATAGACAAACATGCGACCATCTGGTCGATGCGTCAATGAGGACCATAAAATATCGAAATGTCCCACAAGGTGGGTGTATTGGTCCACATATATCACCATGTATTCTTTCCAGAAAGTTTAATGTTTCCTTACTCACCTTTCCAGGTGATGGCCTTATTATTAATTTCCCTTGTGAGCATGGAATACATGTAATGCTCATAGGGATAGTTATCCTATCTTTCAAGGAATGGCCAGTTGAGCTCGAGATTATTTTGCGCATCATGGATCTGCCAGGATGGCCAAGCCTTTCATGCCATTGTTTAAAGGCTTCTCTGAACTCATTAGGAATTGAAGTGTTAGCCTCACTCGATTTTATATTGGCACAATAGAGGCCTATTGATATAGCAGGGATAGTCTCTAGGACTTTCTTATGGCCTTGGGCATTTTCATAAATCAAGAGGAATTCTTTCTTTCCCTCGCCCCTAGTTTCAACATGTAGATCATTCATGCGAATGTCTTTGAAACTTAACAGATTTCTCTTTGATTTAGGAGAATATAATGCATTAGAATTTCTAAATGCGTGCCTTTAGGCATCACTAAGTGAGCCGGGCCATGGCCTTCAATAAGGCTGGCCGGTCCTGCTATAGTATTGATTTTGGCACTCTTTAAAATGAGGTTAACAAAATATCTTTTGTCTTTTAATATAGTGTGACTTGATCCACTATCCACTACTAGCTGGTTCTTGTCTTCTTTCATTTCTGAAAATAGACAAGAGTCAACACCTTAGATATTACTTAAGGTTTAAAGTATGTTTTAATGGCTTTGTTTTATGTTCTTAATAATTTCAACTTTGTATAAGGCATATATAAAGTAAAAACTTTATTTCATAAATAGAATTGCCAAAGTCATAGAACAAAAGACATAAAGCCAAATCAAGAATTCAAAATGCAAAGACAAAAGCAATATGATATCGAAATCTTCATATTCAGCCACTTGTAAGGAGGTCTGAAGTCTCAAAATCCTCATGATCATTTTTGCCATGGGCTTGATCATCCTCATGGTCCAGATCATTCTCATCATCATAATGGACCAAATTTGCCTCAGAGTTCTTGCCCTTTATGCTCTCCTGGTAGAGCTTAACAAGGTGTTGGGGAGTTTTGCATTTATTAGCCCAATGATTGGTCATCCCACAACGATAGCAAGCAGATTTGGTCGAGCTCGAGCCATGGGTTTTGAAGTCGGACTTATACCCACGGTTAGCTTGATGACCTCGGCTATAGCCTCGGCCTCGGCTGCGACCAAGATGGTCTCGTGGTTGAAATCCACGGCCACGTGGTTGAAACCCACGGTTACGACCTTGCCATCTACCACGGCCTCTCATGCGACCACGGTATGACTCTCTTGGAGTCTCATCTTTTGGCTCTACGGCCGCATGTGCCTCAGGCAATGCTTTAGCACCAGGAGGCCTTAGCTCACTGTTCATCATGAGCAACTCATTGTTTTGCTCAGCTAGCAACAAACAAGAGATTAAGGCAGCATAAGTGGAGAAACCTTTCTCTCGGTACTGTTGCTGAAGCACAACATTGCTGGTGTG